>NW_006773945.1:797582-809355 GCF_000442215.2 Lipotes vexillifer | reverse complement strand
CCTGCTGAAGCTGAAGGAAGCTCTTGACTACTACGTTGCCCACTACATCCCAAAGCTTTTACAGTAGTGGGTCCATTCATAAAACAGCCCTGGGACTCCATGAGCTATTTATTCTAAACAACTTAGAGCAACCCTGGGGCCCCAGTGTGATGTTTGCATGTCTAATTTCCGTGAGCTATTGATAAGAGCCCACTCCAACCAGCTAGTTGTCAGCCTTGACTCCAAGGGCCTGGAAAATGTACTATTTGCAATTACTTGAAAAGAAACTAATTAACTTTAAGGAGGAAACCATAGGTAGAAATGACTGAAATCAGCTGTTCAACTGTGCTTGGCAAAAAATTAAAAGGAGCAGGCGATTGTACCTCACATTTACTTCATTTGAAGGGAGAGTAGGAGGTAGGGCCTCTTGCAGAGGGGATAGAAAGTGGCATATTCTCCGTAGGGAGGGGCCTCTGAGCAGAAGCAGTGTTAGCAGACCTGCTGAGCAGCTAAGAGGTTAAGATGTGACCTTGAAAGCTTCATTTGGACTTCTTTCAGTGGCAGCAAAGTATTTAAAAGAGGGAGTGATGATCAAGTCGGGACTTTAGAAATGTGTGTTGACCTTCAATCTAAGTTCTAGGTTTTTGCACGTGGTAAATAAATTCTGTGTTTTCCTTCAGAAATGGCCATTCTGAGTCATTTCTCAAAACAGAGTTAAAAACAATATATTATAGTTTCTTACAGCTCAGCACTCTGCCTGGTATATAGCAGGTAGTGGTGAAAAGAAGGGACAGCACCCTGGCCATGGTCTGGAGGCCACCTTGAATGTCGGAGGAAGTGATGTCCCCATGGGAGCATACTGCAACAATTCAGAAAGAGGCAACAGCAGCATGGGAAAGAAACGATGCTTCCTGATGTGAATCAGAGCAACGACCAATATCCTCACTATTTATAATAATCATAATAGAGTTGTACATTTATCAAGTGCTTGCTACGTCCTATACCATATGTCTGTTCACTACTGTTATTTTCATTTTGTTCTTTGGTTTTTAAACATCTTTACAGGAGTATAATTGCTTTACAATGGTGTGTTAGTTCCTGCTTTATAACAAAGTGAATCAGCTATACATATACATATATCCCCATATGTCCTCCCTCTTGCGTCTCCCTCCCACCCCCCCATCCTACCTCTCTAAGTGGTCACAAAGGCCGAGCTGATCTCTCTGTGCTATGTGGTTGCTTCCCACTAGCTATCTATTTTACATTGGGTAGTGTATATATGTCCATGCCCCTCTCTCAATCATCCCAGCTTACCCTTCCCATTCCCCATGTCCTCAAGTCCATTCTCTACGTCTACATCTATATTCATGTCCTGCCCGTAGGTTCTTCAGAACCTTTTTTTTTTTTGATTCCATATATATGTGTTAGCATACGGTATTTGTTTTTCTCTTTCTGACTTACTTCACGCTGTATGACAGTCTCTAGATCCATCCACCTCACTACAAATAACTCAATTTCATTTCTTTTTATGGCTGAGTAATATTCCATTGTATATATGTGCCACATCTTCTTTATCCATTCATCTATCGATGGACACTTAGGTTGCTTCCATGTCCTGGCTATTGTAAATAGAGCTGAAATGAACATTGTGGTACATGACTTTTTTTTTTTTTTTTTGCGGTACGCGGGTCTCTCACTGTTGTGGCCTCTCCCATTGCGGAGCACAAGATCCGGACGCGCAGGCTCAGCGGCCATGGCCCACGGGGCCAGCCGCTCCATGGCATGTGGGATCCTCCCGGACCAGGGCACGAATCCGCATCCCCTGTGTCAGCAGGCGGACTCTCAACCACTGTGCCACCAGGGAAGCCCTCATGACTCATTTTGAATTATGGTTTTCTCAGGGTATATGCCCAGTAGTGGGACTGCTGGGTTGTATGGTAGTTCTATTTTTCATTTTTTAAGGAACCTCCATACTGTTCTCCATAGTGGCTGTATCAATTTACATTCCCACCAACAGTGCAAGAGGGTTCCCTTTTCTCCACACCCTCGCCAGCATTTCTTGTTTGTAGATTTTTTGATGATGGCCATTCTGACTGGTGTGAGGTGATACCTCATTGTAGTTTTGATTTGCATTTCTCTAATGATTACTGATGTTGAGCATTCTTTCCTGTGTTTGTTAACAATCTGTATATCTTCTTTGGAGAAATGTCTATTTAGGTCTTCTGCCCATTTTTTGATTGGGTTGTTTTTTTGATATTGAGCTGCATGAGCTGCTTATAAATTTTGGAGATTAATCCTTTGTCAGTTGCTTCATTTGCAAATATTTGCTCTCATTCTGAGGGTTGTCTTTTCACCTTGTTTATGGTTTCCTTTGTTGTGCAAAAGCTTTTAAGTTTCATTAGGTCCCATTTGTTTTTGTTTTTATTTCCATTTCCCTAGGAGGTGGGTCAAAAAGGATCTTGTTGTGATTTATGTCATAGAGTGTTCTGCCTATGTTTTCCTCTAAGAGTTTTATAGTGTCTGGCCTTACATTTAGGTCTTTAATCCATTCTGAGTTTATTTTTGTGTACAGTGTTAAGGAGTGTTCTAATTTCATTCTGTTACATGTAGCTGTCCAGTTTTCTCAGCACCTCTTATTGAAGAGTCTGTCTTTTCTCCATTGTATACTCTTGCCTCTCTTATCAAAAATAAGGTGACCATATGTGCATGGGTTTATCTCTGGGCTTTCCATCCTGTTCCATTGATCTTTATTTCTGTTTTTGTGCCAGTACCATACTGTCTTGATTACTGTAGCTTTGTAGTATAGTCTGAAGTCTGGGAGCCTGATTCATTTTGTTCTTTTTTTTTTTTTAATTAATTAACTAATTTATTTATTTTTGGCTGTGTTGGGTCTTCATTTCTCTGTGAGGGCTTTCTCTAGTTGTAGCAAGCGGGGGCCACTCTTCATCGCGATGCGCAGGCCTCTCACTATCACGGCCTCTCTTGTTGCGGAGCACAGGCTCCAGATGCGCAGGCTCAGTAGTTGTGGCTCACGGGCCTAGTTGCTCCGCGGCATGTGGGATCTTCCCAGACCAGGGCTCGAACCCGTGTCCCCTGCATTGGCAGGCAGATTCTCTGTGCCACCACTGTGCCACCAGGGAAGCCCCATTTTGTTCTTAAGGAAACTAAAATGCAATTCCTTGCCCAGAGTTGCACAGGTAGTTAGTGGTAAGGTGACTGTTCTGAACACAGAAAAAGTCCCTGAGGAAAGGATGTGGAGGTAAGTAATTCATTTGGGAGGGGATTCTAGGAAATAACCAGCAAAAATGTGAAACATAAAATAGGGAGTAGAAAGAAGACAATACAAGTTGTTATACTTTATT
This sequence comes from Lipotes vexillifer, assembly GCF_000442215.2. Taxonomy (NCBI): domain Eukaryota; kingdom Metazoa; phylum Chordata; class Mammalia; order Artiodactyla; family Lipotidae; genus Lipotes; species Lipotes vexillifer. The sequence goes on along the minus strand of NW_006773945.1, from coordinate 806,014 downwards.
TATTATGGGGGGCCACCGGAGATCAGCCCTGTGGGGTAATTCTGGGTGACAGAATAGAACATTTTCAGAGTGATTATTCCAGTGAAGGGGCAAGGATGTTTGGGCAGTTATCAACAGACTCCTCATCCGTCATTGTTTAATGCTGCTTTGGGGACATGAACTCTACCCTTCCTGCTTGTCTGAGCTCAGGTTGGTCATGCTCTGTAGGTGCCTGCTGTAGCAGACTTCAAAGCTGGAGAGAGAACCAAGAAAGGTGAGCAGGCCAGCTTCTGGGACAGTCCCAGTTTGTGCCATTTATCTGGGAATAATTATGAATATTCCCCCTTTTGCTCTCCACAGTTGCTATGGATGATTTATATGGCCACACCTGTAAGGGAAGAAACAGATGCAAATTCTGACATATGTGGCCCCAGAGCCTGTGCTTTTGCCTCCTTCTGTTCTCTTTAAGTGCAACTGTGGCTTTCCTTATCAAGGATGGAATGCTAGGCCCGGGTGAGATGCAGGCCCTGGCCAGCCACACTTCTGCTCCCCAGAACCTAGAGCATTTCTCCAGGTAGGTCCTGGACCACGGCACCAGAATCACATATGATGGTGCTTATTAACACCCAGGTTCTGAGTCTTGGCCCTAATCTACTGAATCAGAATCTCTGGGGCTTGGGCCTGATGGCCTGTGTGTTTAGTATTCTCCTTGTCTAATCTGCACAGTCAAGTTTGAAAACTATAGGCCTAGCAAAGGGAGACAGGGAGTTTTAACATTTTCTGAGAAACAGAAAACTGTGGTGATTAACAGCAGGGCCTCTGAGCTGGCCTGCCTGGCCCAAATCTCAGCGCCGTCACTCATGGCCAAGTGATTCCGAGCATGTTACTGAACTCCTGTGTTCCTGGCTGGAAAAACAGGATAATAATAGCATCTGCTTTATCGGGGCTATTATGAGGATTAGACAAGTTGATCCATATAAAGCCCTCAGAACAGTGCTGGGCACGTAGCAAACACTTGAAATGCTAGTTAGTGTTATTACTGACTTTTAGTCTTATGCCAGAGATCTTACCTAGGCTGTGACATTAATCCTCAGAACAACCACACAAGGAAGGTATTATTAAGGATTTGGGGCAAATAATTTTTCTGAGGCTCAGAGGTTAAAGGACAAACTAAGGGGTAGTAGGTGGTGGGATTTCATCCCAGATCTGTTACATCTGCCTCAAAAGTGCCAGCTCTCTGGGACTGACATCAAGCTGTCCTTGGCGGGCTCATCCCCCACCTCCACAGGGGCATCCTGGTTTTCACCCCAGGGCTTGGGTTCACCAAGGACTCCTGGGCATGGAGAGGAGGAAGGCCAGCATATTGGTAGCATTTACCTGCTGCATCCCACCCGCTGAGGCTGGGCAGGAGCTGCTCTCTGGGATGTGGTTTGCAGCTAATGATCAGTGGGCTCCAGCTATAATGATGGGATTAGCTGCGCTTTAATCACTGTCTATTGTTTCAGCTGGGAGAGAATTTCACAGCTCATTGACTGCTCTGACTCCTAATCTACACGGAGGAAACAATGTTGCAGCTCATCAAATGCAATCAGCTGCTAATTGAAAGGAAATGGAATTTTACAATGACAGGCCACCTTTCAGTGCTCAGGATTTCTAAGCCTTCTCCCCACCCTCCTCTGCCAGCTCAGCCCTGGCAGGAGCACTTGACAACCTGCTAGAGACTTCCCTGAGAACTGCATTTAGGACCTGGCCCATTTCTCCCCAGCCCCAGAGCAGCAGAAAAGGGAAGCAGCGTCTTCGCCAATTCCTAGGCTGTCCTTCAAGGCTCAGTGCAAAGGAAAAAGGCTGGGGTCGGGCATCCACAGACCCGAGTGCGTGTCCCGGCTCACCTTCCCCCCGCCCGCTGTACCTTGTGACTGTGTGACCTTGGGCATGTCCTCATTCCTCTCCGAGCCCCACTTTCCTTCTCTCTGAAATCAAGATTTGATGATTTCCAATGTTCTTATTAGCTCTGAGGATTCTGTTTGCCCTATTCTTGCTACTGTCCCCATCCAGTGGAGAACATCTAAATCGACAGCCTCTTTCTTGCCCAGATATCTATCTGCTTTTCCAAATGCTCCAGGGTGACTGCCTTAGATCTCCCCCAAAATTTGTCTTGATGATATTTTAATGGAACAGAAAGCAAATTTGGGAAATATCCTACTCAGTCTTATGATCAGACATCTCTCTCCCCATCCTGGATTCATTCACCCCCTTGGACCAATATCAATCACAATTAATTCTAAAGACAGTCACACAGATTTTTCTGAGTTCTGTCTTTTTCCCATTGATATTCTGTGGAGACAAGACTTGGATGAGGGCTACCAGCCAGAAAGAGCATTGCTGCTTTTGACCCTGTCTCAAAGCTCCATTTTCAGCCAGCCTCTTCTCTGAGAACCGGACAAACTAGCATCTGCTCTGAGCTCTGGACTGTGTCATCCCACAATAACACTTGTTCTGTCCGGGAATGCGTCCGACACTCATGTAACCTCTCATTGCCGTTTTCTCTTGGTTCCCATGGTCTGTGGGCTTGTCTGATGGGCTTATCACACAGACACTGGAATATCACCACTTTTCTTCAGGCAGATGAGTTATGGTATGTCTCAAAAAAAAAAAAAAAGGCACAATCAAAATATTTTTTTATTTGGCCAGGGCTCATTCTCAGTCCCATTTCCCTCCGTTTCAGGGCAAGGCTGTAGCAGGGTCTTAGGGCCTTAGTCTGACCTGTTGCTAGCAAGATGGGCTATAAACAAGGGGGAAAAAGAGAGAAATGGGCTGGCTGTATCTCCCCTCCCACCACAGCAGGCTGGCAGGACACCTGGTGCAGGCGACTCCAGATGTCCCTCTGGAACCCTGGCTCCGGGGAAGGTTGGGGAGAGAAAGGACAATGGCTGGGGTCTGAGTTAGGACAGGGAAAGGGAGTGTGAAGGAAATTCTGGAGCTCAAGGGTCTGCACAGGAATGTGAATAGGACAGAAGCTGGAAGTGAGTCCAGGTTGGGGACAGAAATAGGATCACTCAGAAAGTTTCCAGCTATAGGTCCACTGGTAAAGGGTCAGAGTTCATAAAGCCAATGTAGAGAGGAGAGAGAATGCCAAAGGTAAGAGTAAAATGTCCTAAGGAGGAGATTAAGAGCATGAGAGATGTCAGAGGGCAGTGAGAAGAAACTGCTTATGCTCAGAGGGCATTTGTCACCAGCAACCGCTCAGCTGCCTGCCCATGCTGATAGAAAAGTTTCGTCTCATACAAGACCTGGGACTGGCTGCCTACCAGGGGTAGAGTGGGCACTAGGAAAAATTCCACTTGGTGGGCAGAATGTGGCATCCAGAGAGTAGGAAAATAGGCACCCTGTACTATCCCAGAGATGTCGCTGGCATTTGGAGTCCTAACTCAGATCTCCATGACATTTTGACAGGTAGATGGGACAAGTGATGGGGATTCAGCAGCAGACCCTGTTCAGAGAGAGGCAGCCCTGGGGTGTCTAAGGATTTCCTAATAAAAGCTTTTATTTTAAAAAATGTATCAAGGGATCTTATCTTTTATAGGGCTTTTAATCTTTTCCTGTCTTGATCATAATTCTGTCAAGTGTAAAACTTAGCATTAAAACCTTGGTATTTTGACCAAGTTTGGGATGCACTGAATTTAGAACACTGTTGTTTAATCATTTTTTAAAATTTAATTGGAATATTTTGTGAGGCTACCACATTTTTTGAGATAAGGCCCATGGATAAATTTCTACATGTCTGCTTTCAGATTTGCTTTGCCTTTGTTTATTCAACAAACATGGATTAAGCATCTTTTACATGCTGGGTACACATCAGTGAAAAACAGAGGCAAAACATTCCCCTGCTCTCTGGAACTTACATGCTAGATCTAAAAAATATTTATTTAAATTAGTTAATCTTCATTTTGCTTTATTTAATAAACCATTTAACATTTTTATTTTCTATTAAGAAATAAATGTATTTAAATATATGATATAAAATTTTAGATGTCAATCTAAAGATGGTCAGGTAGGTACAGAGTGCTCAAAATCTTTTAGGGAGTACATTAAAACAAGTTTGAAAATGACTGTGGTAGTTTACCTGCCAGACAGAGCAGACATTCTCTCTGTAATATGCATCTGCCAAATTGTTGCCTAACTTCTGCTCAGTCCTTCCTGATACTAAAGCATCACATTTCATTCCACGGAGCTCTGAGCAGGTAGAAAGTTCATTAGTTAGAACTCTTGTTCTTTAACTTCCTCCAGTGGGCTCTAGTTCTTCCCTCTGGCATCACATGGAACCTTGCTACTCAAAGTGTAGTCCTCACCTACTAGCATCAGCGTCACCTGGAGGCTGGTTAGGCCCCACCCCACTCAAGCAGAATTAGAGTCTGAATCTCAACAAGTTTCCCAGATGATTTGTGTGTCCATTGAAGTTTGAGAAGTATTCGTATAGTGTATGTCTGCTCTTTATCTCATAAAGAACAGCTTTTCGGCTGTTCAAATTGCTACTCAGCTATATGAAATTCATCTTTTTCTCTCCAGACACTTGATGATGTGGTGAACCTCCAGGTGGAAATCAGCATCTACACACCTAAGAAGTTCCGGCATGAGTGAGGCTCAGACCAGGAGTGGGCACAGGTTCCCCTCTAGCCGTGTGGGCTTCACCCCTGACCATCACTGGTTAGCACTGAGGTCAGCTGTTGAAAAGAAAGGGCTCTGGTCTTTAAAGCCCACTGCACTATTTATGGAACAATGTACTTCGTATTTTAAATGATACCCTCCCAAATAGACCGTCTAAATTTAGCAGAAAGGCATTCAGTTGTTTTGGCATAATAAACAACGCAGCTAGAATATAATGCAGAAACCAGGAAGTTATTCAGGATCCAAGAGAGTTCTAGAGATCATCCCTCAGAGACCAGAGTGGATTACTCCTACCCTCTTACAGCTACTAACCAATTACCCTAGTCTCTACTCCACGTAAATTTCATCTTTGTCTTGCTTGTAATTTCTGTTTACGCATGGCTTCTGATGTCTGGTGGTGATCAAGGTGGCCTTTTCCTTGTGTCTTCTGCCTTCTATTCCTGCTATTAACTGACTATCTGTATCTCAAGTTCAGATAGAGAACATGGTTTGTTAGTTCATGACCAATGATAAACTTGTTTATCAGAGTTCTCCTGATGGAGCAGTTCATGAGGTACTACCCAGTTTACAGAATGGCTGTCCTGGGTCTGCACCTTCCCTAGATTCAATCAGATCAAAGAATGGTGACTTATGAAGAAGGCGCTCCATAGACAGGGCTGTGTATGTATGTTAGGTCAATCAGTACATTCTACAATTCATTTATTTGTTTTTCAAATATTTTCTAAGCATGTATTTTATCCCAGACATAGTACCCAGGATAAATACAAATGTGTATGTATAAGACATGGTTTCCTGTATTACAAAGTTCACAATCTAGTGAGGGAGGTAAGCAAGCAGAGAAATATCTTTCATAGGAAAAATGCTGTAATAGATATTTATATAGGATGCTGTAGGGATGAAGGAGGAGAGACTAATTCTACTGAAGGTGATGAGTGAAGACATCACCTAGGTGACAATAAATGCATTAGGGACTAAGGATGAGGAGAAGATTTTAGGCAGTGAGTTGGGCAGGGTGTGTTTGGGGAGGAAGATAGCTATGCTGTCTTGGTGTGGCTAAGATAAGTTAGCGAGTGCTGGGCCAGAAGGACTTAGCAGGGTAGGGCTAAGTCACTGAGGGTGTGATAGGCCTTGCTGAGCAGTTTGGCTACATTCTGTGGAAGAAGGAGAAGACCCCTGAATGATATTAGTAGGGGAATATGACAATTTATGTTTTGGAAAGAGACTACTTTGGTGGCAGAAGCAACAGTGGATTGGGGCTGGATGATAACAGAAGATGGAGGCCCGTTAGGAAGCTGTTGCACTGAATGCGAAAATGAGGGTCTAGGCAAAGAATGGCAAAATAAATGCCATACATGCTGCTAGCCTCCAACCCAGTTCCACGGCAGACATCATTAATCAATCATGGCACTCCCCGACCGAGTCCAGATGAAATCTCATTATCTTACTCAATGAGTATACAAGGCTGACCTTACCAGTGAACCAACAGATGGAACCCCTTCATAAACTGGGTCTAGTCCAAATTACTGATAGTGGAGATGGGGAGCAGAGGACAGAGGCTGCAAATGTTTATGAACCCCCCCCCCAACCTTCAAGAGTCTTCTCTTTAAGTTCTCCCAGTTACTGTTAGCCAGATGTGTGATCACATCCTTCACTGCAAATCACTTACAATTGAGTAGTACTTTTCAGCTTACAATATAATTTTTGTATTTTAATTCTCACTCTAACCATGCAAGAAAGGCAGGGAAAGTAAGTCCCACTTTCCTTTCTTTACAGCCTGAAAAACCGAGGCTTAGGGCATGTGCACTCCTTCAGCACTTTGTGTTCTGAGGGCACGTTCATCCCTTCAACAGGCATTGACTGAGCAACTATTATCTCCAACTTGCACCACACAGAGGATATAGGTAAATGTGACTTGGTCTTAAGATTTCTTTTTATTGCCCCATATTGGATTTATCTGAGTGTATTTATTTTATACCTTTTTCCAGATTATCAGTTCCCTGAGGGCAAAGTCTCTGGAAAACGTTACCTTTCCTAATCACAGCCTGGATGCTGCACAGGAGAACATCCCAAGAGACCAGGCGTGCAGCCTGGATTTGCCTAACCTTGGCTGGAACATCAGAGCTCAGGGATTCATTTGCAGATCAGCCCAGAGGTCTGTTTCTGATCAGCCTGACAGCCATCTTTAATGCCTGCTAGTCATTTAACCTGGCAGAGAGTAAAGGCCTCTCCCCCAAATAGAGTGTAAAACCACAACCACAACCCACAAGACCGAGAGACGTGCAAATCCAGCGATTACCCAATGGCAAGGACCAGAGTGTGCTGGGGGACAGTCTTTTCCAGATCCTCAAGTCCAGATTCACTTAGGTCATATCACACCATCTCACGATGGACGCAATGGGAGGGCTGACCTTCCAGCATCCAGCCCTGACAATTTCAGAACCCTGAGGATGACTTTGAACCTGAATGGTTCTTAGGTCTCAAATGATCAAATCGCTTGGGGATTCGGTAAGGTGGAGGAGCTGTGGGATTGGCTGGTGGTGATGTCACAGCCATACCAGCACAGCCTTCTTAGCGGCTGTCTGCCTCTTTGACTAGCCTTCACTCCATCTTGATTTATACATGATATTTTATAATAGCCAAAGCGACGCTCAAAGAAATTTCCTCATCCTCAGCCTTCTACCACCACCCCGGGCATGTAATAATGTCCCAGAAATACACGGCCTGTCACGTCTTATTACTTAAATATAGGCCTGAGAAGCTTCTCGATGCGACAGCATGATGTGAGTGCTACCCAGGAATGGCCTCAGGGAACACGGAGACAGAACATTACCATCTCACTGTTCTTAAGCAGAATTACTATCTCCCAGCATCATTCCAATTAAAGCTGAAAAACATGGAGCCACGGTGCTCAGCACTCCTTTCTGGCATGTTGGGGTAAAAACACAGTAAGGATGCAGACCCAGAAGCCCAGCTTTGTACCTCAGGTCCGCTGCTCCCTGCCTGAGTGTCTTGAGAAAGTCACCTTCGGAGTTGCAGTTTCCTTTTCTCTAGAATGACGGGTAATGATACAACTTGCCAGGTGAGTTTTTGACAGGATCAAGTGACCCAATAGGTTTTAAAATGTAAAAATACTTTGTAAACTAGAGCTATGCAAATTTTAGTTAATAATAATTAAGATAGCAATGATAAATTTACATTCCTGTTGGGCTCAGTGAAACACCTGTTTTATAGGGAATGGTAATATCAACATTAAGTACACAACACTTTACAGTTTCACAGAGGACTTTGATATCTACCCTCTCCCATTTTGTTATCCTCCATTTATAAAAGAGGCAGGTGTGTCTCACACAATTCTATGAATTGCCCAAGTCACACAGGCAGTGCAGGGGTAGAGTGGAGTTTTAACTCGGGGTGTCTGAGCCCAACCCCACGCTATCCCTCATGTGCTCTTCACAAGTAAGAGTGGGAGCAACGGGGGTGTCATACCGGTGCGTGGAGGTGCAGGGAGAGGTAGGGACGAGACTGCCCATCTCCATCCTGGATAGCATGGGCCTGCTTCTTCTGAACTGCGGAATCTCTAGGCCCATTTATATGTAGACAACTGCTCTACCTGAAGCTCCTGTCCAAAGTGATTATGTTTAATGGTCTTACTCTGCTTGGGCCCCTGGTCCCCTGTGCTATGGTAACTGTGCCATCTGAACTAATTTCACTGCAGTGATCCTGCCTGCTGGTTTTCTGGTGCTGAAAAAAATTGTGTCAAGTGACCCTTTTTTTTTTTTTTTTTTTTT
>NW_006773945.1:778278-797360 GCF_000442215.2 Lipotes vexillifer | reverse complement strand
GGGGCACAAACCCGTGTCCCCTGCATCGGCAGGTGGACTCTCAACCACTGCGCCACCAGGGAAGCCGTCAAGTGACCCTTTACGCTGAGGTGGTGCTGCCTTCCCGTCACTCTGTGCTCAGGCAGCTGGGGCACCTGGGTCACCTTGTCCTTCTGCACTATGGTGTCTCTGGCTCTGTTCCTTTTGTTCTCAGGAATCCATGTGTTCTGGTCCTTCCAAGTCCATTTTTGGGGGGCCTGGGATTTTTCAGAGCTTAGTCCTCCTGGGTATGGGCGATTCCTGAGTTCCCCTGGAAACAGAGTCTGAGGCAGAGGCAGATGTATACAGGTAGTTTATTTGGGCCGGGAGGGCACTGGAGAGGGCCCTGAGGGAGTGAAACAGCATTGGAAGGAATGGCCATAGGAGTATGTGCTCAGGAACTGACTACTGCTGTGAGCGTCTGATGCTCATCCCACTGGGGCCTTTGGAGGAGCCTCAGAAAATGTGTCTTGGAACTAAAAACTTGGAGCACAGAGGAAAAGCATATTTTTCCATCAGCTTTTCTTTTCCATTGGTGGAGGGTGGTCCTCTGGTCATTTGCTTGCCTGTGGTTCCAGTGGTGTATGCATATGGCTAGCAGGTTGCATGGCTGCCTCTCACCTCCATGTCAGAGAAGCCCCAGGGCAGGAAGAGGGAGGTGTGTGATGTGCAGAGATCAGGGAACCCCATTAGAATCTGTCACCATCCAAGTAGAATGCTGGAGGGGGGGCGTGGCTGGGATAAGGTAACAAGTGGTGCACAAAGGGGTCCCAGCCCAGAATAGTATCATATGGTCCTTCTGGAATTTCGAGGCAAATACTCGACCAGAGCCCCTGTGTAGGCATCTGAACTGACCAATGTGAGGCCATCAGAGGGCACTGTCCCCTTGGCTGTACAGCCTCAGAGCCCTGGCCTAGAAAGAGTTTGCCTGGATTGATGCAGACAGAGAATGAGCTTTTGAATCCAGGGTGACCAGTTCTCTCTATGACCTGAGTCTGATACCAGGAGTAGCACAAGCCATTCAGGGTCTAATAACATGATTATGACAAGACACAGTGCGGGGAGCAGAGAGGCACTCGGCAGCCTCAACAACGTGCTCCAGGCCTTGGCGAGGGCCACTCCTTCAAATGAAGGGGGGTGTTGAAAATGCAGTGCAGAAAGATTGATAATTATCTGAAACAAGCTTAAACATTTGGATTGCTCCAACCACCTTAAATCACTCTGCCATATTTATACTTGACTAGTGTTCTACATAACAACTTCCAAATCAAAGACTTTTGAAAATTTTCAATCACTGTGTTTTGAAGTGATTGAGAGCTCAGGGCGTGAGCAGTGTAGAAATAAGGCATATTAACATTATTAGTGTGACAAATTTCCTGAAGTAGTTACATTAAGAAATGATCAAGGCCTTAGCCTCTGCAAAGGAGAGGGAGGGGCATGTATCTCTGCATTTGGTTTTGAAAGGATCTTAACTCTTTTGATGCTGAGGGGAAGTCAATGGTCTAAAAACTGATAATTCCAAATGGATTGTATTGTCAGGAAGAGACCTTCTGTTCTTCCGAGGAGTGAAGGAGAGGAAGACAGGGAGGGAGAGAGGGAAGAAGGAAAGAAATCATAAAAATAACTATAACTCTTGTACAGAACTTATTATGTGCCAGGTGCTATTCTAAGCACTTTACATGTATTAATAATCTACAGTTATTCATCCCATGATTAATCAATCCCATAAGGTAAATACTATTGTTATCCCATTTTACAAGATAGAGGGGCAGTTAAGTTCCTATATTTAGACAGTAAAAAAGCTGTAACATAAACCAGATTCACTCCAGAGTGCCTGCTTTTGAAAGCGGGAAGGAAATCATGTTTCTAGCTTTACAATGTCCCTGGGACATTTTCTCATTTAAACCTGTTAAGAATCTTCTGAGATTTTGTCTACTATTCCATAGATAAGGAAGCTGAGGCCCTGACAGACTGGACAAACACATGGCTTGTGAGTGGCAAATACAGAATTTTAATTCAGATGTATCTTTCTGGCCTTCTAGTTCCCATTTTGGATTATTTCTTAAGGAGTGGGTAACACTTGATGTGCAGAAAGAACTAAATAATCGTAATATTTACATGTTGAAGTTTAAAACTTCTATTCTTTCTATCCACTGATACCAGACAACGAGCAAACGGGGCTATGAAGCCAGAGAAAGCCAGTTATAGGAGCAGATATGAGGCTGAGGCATCCTGGAGAAAGCAGATGGGACTGGGGGTCAGATTTGATTCAGAATTGCAGATCTACTTGCTGGCTGTGTGGCCATGTACAAATAGAGCTTTCTGAGTTTCATTTGGAAAATGGAGGAAATAATGGTTCCCTTACAGGTTGATATGAGTATAAATGAATAAAAATGTGTATATAACATGCCTAGCACAATGCCTGATATATAGTAGGTGCTCGGTAAATATCAGATGCCAGACTGTCATGAAAATGGACACCCTGCCAACAATAATTATAATAATTTCAGGCTACCATACAAAGAACATCCCACCAATAGTTATGGTTCTATCTCCCTGGAGAAAGTTTGAGTGAAATGTAAACTGCTGACAGACAAAATCTCAGGAGGCTCTTGCCTTGGGACTCAGATAAAGCCCCAGAAGGGTAAACTTTCCCCAGAGTTTCATAAAGTGAACACTCAGTCCCCTGCCATCAGTTCTGTCTGCTTCCGAATGCACCCCCAGAGTCACCCTCTCTCTGTTAGGGTGGGCAGGGAGAGACAGAACAGAGAGCCTGCAGCTTCCTCCTTAGTTCTGAGATGTCCATCGGGTATAAGGAGAGAGGTTTCCTATCCCTGACCAATTTTGCTATTTTAAAAGGGTAATAGTGAGAATTCTTGACATTTGAGATCATCCACTTCTAGAAAACCCAGATTTAAAAAATACTAGATAACAACAATAAAAAAAAAAAAAGAAAAAAAATACTAGATAGAAGAAATACAAGTTCTTTGTTTTCTCTACCTCATTCTTGCTCAAGGCAGCTGTAACATTAAACAAACTTAAATTTTAAAAGAACTATTGTTACTTTACCTATACTTTTTAATTTAAACCTTGCATTAGTCCTAACGAGTCGGAATTTTACTATCCTTGTTTTATACATGATAAAACTACTGGAACAATTAAGCCTCATCCACATAGTCAGAGTGATTTAATTTAGGCAGATAATAGTTGCTCAATATTTTTTTTGGAATGTTTTGATGATTGATAAGCAGATTAATTCCAAACTGTGTTGCAGATTCCAAATCTATAAAATGAGAAAACTTGGATTAGGTGATCTCTTGTTCTCTTCCAACTCCTGCATTCTATAATCTCTACCAAGCTTAGGAAAAGGGAAAGAAGAAAGAAAAGAAGAAACATTTTAAAAGCTTCAACTGTCTGCCAGATGGTATGTCAGGCATTTTATACTTAATCTTCACAAGAAACTTTATGAGAAGGGTATCAGTGTACCCTTTGAACAGAAGAAGTTATGAAGATTAACAAGTTGAGTTGCCCAAGACCGTGAAGCTTGCAGTCAGCAGATCTGGAGCTCCAATCCTCTGTCTGAGCACAGAGCCTGCAAACTTTTCTGTACTGTAAAGCCAAATGGGCTCTCCGATAATGCCTGTCCTGCAAAGACTATATGCTTCAGAGACTGTATCTGCCCTGTTTTTCTATAAGCCCCCAGTAGCTATACTGGGTTTGGGAAACTTGAGGGCCCTCATTGGGCTCAGCAGCCTCATCATATAAGGATAAAATCTCAAGCTCTGCCAGAGACAATCACGTGTTGGTGAATACTGGAGTATGTGGTCAGGTTCTATAGATTTAGTGCCGAGGACTTCCCCTCCCAGTAGTTACACTAGCCACCTCTAAAGTGAAGAGTGCCTGCTGCAGTTGTTCAGTGCTACCTGCAACATCCTTCAAAAGACTTGGGAAATCTCTATTACAAGAACCATCTCCTAGGACTAAGTGCATGTTGAATGTCTGTCTTCCTTGATGGGTTCTAAGCCTCTTGAGGAAAAGGACTATGTTTTATTTATTACTCATAAGTATTAGTTGTGTCAATTCACCTAACGATGGGTGAACTGACTAGCCCACCACACTTAACAACAGGCCCAGAGCTCACTGGGTTTTGCTAGTTTCTCTCTTTAGATTTTGGTGGTCTTTACTGGGTGGATCTGCAGCGGACCATGCCAAGTTGTGGATTTATGGAGATTTCTCACAATTTTGTGGGGTTTTTTTACCCCAAAGATTGATACCTTTGTCTTTCGGTGCACAGTGTCCTGTAGGCTAGACCGAACTAGAAGAGAATGATACTGCAGTAAGCTTTGGGCAGGGTAGCTAGGTTGTGGTTGACATTAATAAGAGATCAGAGTTGTAAAGCACAGCTTAGTGAGGGGCAGGGGAAAATATGGGGGAGAGGAAAGAAAGGAAGAATCAATATTGTGGCGGGTGGACGGGATATTTGAGAGCTAGGCAGGTTGAAGAGCTTGGTTCAGTACCAAGCCTATGAGTAGATATTATGTCCCAAGGTACAGCTTTTACTTAGTATCTGCTCTGTGCAATGGGTCTGGGTGTGTTAAGGTAAGGTGGCATCAGTCTGGACACTCAGACAGTTATGAAAGGTGCTGTTCTGCCTATCTGCCATGACTTCTGCCCCATATTAGTGCAGCTGGCTGTATTCCAGTGACTGTAATGAGATTTTACATTGGTTGTAGCTGTAAGTGCCCACACTTGCAGGGTTTGCTGGACTTTGATCAAGTTGTCCTGCATATCACTTATGACCAGGATTCTTGGAGTGAAAATGGGATGAAGAGGTAACCAGCAATTGATCCAGAGCCCCTGGAGCACACACATACCCCACATACCCCAGGGCAAATGAGATAATGAGTGTGAAAGTGCTTTGTAAACTATAAGGTGCTAAACCAATGTGAGGGTCTTTATGGTGAATATCACATGTGATCTAGACAGAAGTGTTGGCATGGCCCATGGTACAGTAAGTCCATTCCCTGCACTGAGACTGTGTGACTCCTTAGCATTGAAAATCCAAGACCAGGCTCTTGAACTACTAGCCGAGTCTGGAAATGCAGATGATTATTTAAATTCATCTTTGTTTCTTTTAAGTTTTGTGAGGAAGGCTGGCTGTGTAAGGGAGGAAATGCACAGGAGGAGTACTGCAAGAACGCAGCTCAAAGCCATTTGCAACCCTCTCTCCCTCTGCCTCATTTGTCATGGCTTCTGTCCTCTTCTTAGGCAAGCCTTTTCCTTGGCGAGCTTCCTGGGTTGACTTCTGTCGAACTTGGATGATTACTGGAGTATTGGATTCCTATAGCCCTGGACAGAGCCCAGAGCCTGCACTGCTGTTCTTGTTTGATCTCCCATTTAAGCTTCCGGAAGAAGCTGGCTGAACTGAGGATCAAAGATTTCTCCACTTGCTTCTTTTTTTCCCCTATGACAGCCTCAGTGCTCGCAATTTAGCACAGCTGCAAATTAACTCCTCAGCTGATCATCTGCTCAGAATCTCTCCCACCCTTGTGGAAAGGGCAGTCCAGACGGACCCACGGTTTCAGAGAAGGGGATTTTTACTTCAGTTTGAATGTACCTGCAAGTAAAGGTAATAGTTTGGGATAACAGTTTGGTTTTCTTCCATGCCAAGGGGCCTCACAGGGGAGCCTGCTTACTCTTGCCAAATGATCCTGTTTGCTGGACAGAACTCCTTATAAGGAGTTTTCCCATAAACACAAAGAACTTGGATGCTTCTATTGGAACATCTTGATTTCTGAAATGTTCAGACTGGAGACTTAAGTTTTCAACCATAACTTTGGTTCTCCATGGAGGAATCATATTACTGCACAAGGAACACATAACCAGAGAATCTTGTTTTCTGGTACCAATACTCTACTAATTGTGATACCTTTCTCCCCTCTGGGCCTTGGTTTCCTAAGCCAGGCCATCATTCAGGAAAGAATTAATTCTCAACTGCTTACTATGTGTCTGGTGCTGTGTTGGTCTCTGTTCCCCAAAAGTTTGAAATCTAAAGCTTTATTCCTCAGTCTTTAAAAGTGCTTGCAAGTCACCCAAGGATCATGTTAAAATGCAGATTTTGGTTCAGTTGCTCTGGGATAGTGCCTGAACGTCTGTATTTCGAACAAGCTCCTGTGTGGTACTAATGATGCTGGTCCTCAGAATCCACTCTGAGTAGAAAGGGTCTACAGGAGGTAGTAAGCTAATGTAGGTTGAGAGAATTTCTAACAGATTTTGGCATCAGTTTAAATGGAAGTCTAATATGTAGCAGATAAATATGGACTTATTCTGGTTGAGGGAGGGCAGCATGGTGGAATCTTGAATATATCCAGCTCAGGCATCCTCCTTGGCCTCTGCATCTAGCCTCATCCACTGATGAAGAAACACACAAGGCACCTCCACAGTACCACTGAGTCTACGCCAGGCACAGTTGGAAGCCCCGAGTGATGGGTGATCTCCAGATGTGCTTTTCACATTCTGTTGATGAGGATGATGTAGAGAGGTGTCACCTGCATTTTAAGGGCAGGAAGGAACATGGCCCCTGTGATGGTTAATTTTACACATCATCCTGGCTGGGCCACAGTACCCAGATATTTGCTCAAACACCAATGTAGATGTCGCTATGAAGGTAATTTTTAAGATAGACCAACATTTAAATCAGCCGACTTCCCTGGCACTTCCCTGGGACTTCCCTGGCAGTCCAGCGGTTAAGACTTAGCCTTCCAATGCAGGGGGCTCATGTTCAATCCCTGGTGAGGGAGCTAAGATGCCACATGCCTTGTGGCCAAAAAACCAAACCATAAAACAGAAGCAATATTGTAACAAATTCAATAAAGACTTTAAAAATGGTCCGCATCAAAAATATCTTAAAAAAAAAAAATCAGCAGACGTTGAGTAAAGCAGATCACCTTCCATACTTTGGGTGGACCTTAAGAGAAAACAGACTGAGGTCCCTAGGGAAAAGGAAATTCTGCCTCCGAACTGCTTTCAAACTCAAGCTGCCACATCAGCTCCTCCCTGGGTCTCCAGCCTGCTGGCCTGCCCTATACATTTTGGACTTGCCAGCTTCTATAATTGCGTGAGCCAATTTTTAAAAATAAATCTCTCTCTCTTTTCCTGTTTCTCTGGAGAACCCTAATTAAAACAACCCCCTCAAGCACAAAAGAGTTTACTGAAATAATATCTTCTCTTCTAGCTTACAATACCTGTGACCATTTGAATCTCAAATGTGTGATTTATGGTCTATGAGGCTATGTGTGGCCCTTGTGGCTTGAACTTATGAAAGACTCACAACTGGCCCTCTGACTACACCTCCCTTTATTGTAGTGGAATCTGGAACATGGCCTAGGCCTGGACCCAGGACATCTGGGTTGCTGTCTTGACTCTACCATGAATACACTATGACATGGGTAAGTTACTTCTCCTGACTGAACCATGGTTTCCTGTTTTACAAAATGATATGATGATATATGATAAATGATTTTCTGAAGAATAATAAGATCCTTTGGAAAAAGATCTCCTACCACCAAATAATTTTGGAAAATGCTGCACGCAGCATCCCCTTCCTAGAGAGTTGCACTGAACATTTATTTCAAAGGCCCTGAAAAGTCCTGCAGCGAATGATTCTATTTATTTTTTTCTCAAGTTTATCTGATGCCCAAATGCTAACACTTACTAAATTTAATGGAGACACATTTAGGGACATGTAATACTGGATGGCTGTTTTAGTCCTCTTCAGTTATCAGATTATTTATTCTTTTCATGGGATTCAAAGATTCAAAGACAGAAGCCAAGAAAAAAATTGGTCATAATCTTTTGCAGAATACTTGAAGCGTGTCCTGTTTTTTACATCCTTAAAAGAGGAACATTAATATAACTTACCACATTGGGTTGTTGTAAGGATTACATTAAATAACGGATACAGAGCACTTAGCACAGAGCCTAGCACCTAGTAGACAGTGAATAATTTTTCTTTTTTTTTTTACATTGAGCCAAAAATGGTCATATTTGAAGAATTCAGTTCTAAGAGGAATTCAGGCATTCAATCCTTCAAACCAAACCTAAACCATTTTATGCTTGGATTATTTCACCCTGGGTGAAGGGCGACTTCCAGGCATTTGAAAGCTCTGACATCCCTCTGGCAATCCAGGAGCATTCTGGAGCCAAGATCCTAATGATTTAAGCATTAATAAAGCCAGAGATAGGTCATTCAATTTTCTTTTAAATGCAGATCATAAAAGAGGGAGGAATATTTGGGTCAAGATGTACTGAGGGTTTTACTGAATCTGAAGGCTTTGGAACTTGTTTGTAGCAGCTCACTCAATCCAGCCCCACACTGCATTTCCTCTACCCCAGTGCATGGAGGGGGTGGTATGTGAACCTTGGGCAATATCCTGCTTGCTTTCTGACTCTGAAGATGCTCTATGTTGTGCTTGCATAGCACTTTTGGTCTACCCAGGAATTCCACATCTATTTTCTTTCTTCAACATCTCAAAACCCACTGACTTAAGAAGGGTAGAACTTGCCTATTTAACAGATATGGAAACTGAGGTCCAGAAAGTGATGTGATTTGTTCAAAGTCCCAAATAGATTTGGCCGGAAAGCCTAGACTAAAAATACTGCCTCCTGACCCCAGCTGGACTTCACACCTGCATAGGTGATTCACTGTAGCAGGGACACAGCCCCGGGATCTGAGCAGCTGGCGCGTAGGATGTAGCATATTGGTATGCAAGTTTGGTGGGCTCTGGCTGTTCTTGCTGAGGGAACCCTTCAATCTGAATAACAATCAACAAGATTTTAAAGAAATTTGGGCCAATTTCCTGGAAGTCTATGATTAATCTAATTGCTGGGTTTTCCTCTGTTTTTGTCTCCCACTGTTAATTTCATTTATTTTTCTCTTTCTTCCCCCACACAGACTGCCTTGTCTCTATGTGTGGTTTTGTCACTGTTGTTATTTGTTCGTACATAGTTTATCATTGGCAATGCATTCAATGGGATTGTTGTACTCTGTGTTTGGGGAAGGAGAATCTTTCAATAGAGACAACATCATGCAGCAGGAAGAAAAAGCACTGGGCTGAATTTCAGAGGCCCTTTTGCAAAGCCTAGCTTTGCAGATACCTGCTATGCCTCCCTGGCTCTCCAGATACCTGACAGTGGAAGAGACCTGATTCTCCTGACCCCTCCCTCTGTTAAAGAATACCTGTGATTGCATAAAAAACTTTAGGGGCTGTGCCATGCTTCCAGCTGTTACGAAGAAAGGAAGAGATTTTGGTCCAAATAATAGGAAATGCCTCCTTTCGATTAAGGAGTCCTGTTCTCTAGAGAACAAAGCAAACAGACAGAGCAGTGGTGATGATATTGTCAGAACCAAATGGACAAAGGCATTCCACTACTTGGATTGAGACAGAGGTTAGGGAATGAGGTGAAAAGAGATAAGAAGAGTAAAGGAAAAAGTTACCACTGCTGGCCATGGCTGCCCATGTTAGAAGAACCAGAGGTGGTCAGAGTGGCCTGGGGGGAGATGGGGCCATTCAACCAGGTGAATGGAGAGTGAAGCCAATTTTCTGCCACCTGTTTCTGCTACCTTGGACGTACCCAGCTGGGAAGTGCAACCAGTTGCTGACTCATAGACACAGGAGAGCAGAGATTAGAGACTGGTTTGGCAAAACAGCATCAGAAACGTTCAACTTCGTGGGTATAGCAGAGCGGCATTGCTGCTGAGAATGAGGCCCAAGGAGAGGAGAGTATGAACTTGGTTCTTGGGCCGCCTGTCACCCAGGAGACTCCTGCTGTCCCTCCCACAGCCCGCCCCCTGTAGGCCCTATTCACACCCCATGGGGTTCCTGGAGAAATATGCCGCGAGGACAACCAAGGTCTCTGGTTCTTTATTCAGCCTGACTTCTATTCGAGGATTAAAGAGGCCCTGCCCATGATTGTCTTTGAAGCCTAGAGATGTCCTTTCTCACCAACCACCTGCCAGAAAGCTGGAGATGCATGAAATACTTGGTAGGTAACCCAGGAGCTAATAATAATAATGGCCCTTAATATTAGGCCCTTAATGTATGCTAGGAACAGACCTGCCTTATTGCTCCTCACCTTCAGTCTTGTAATAAATATTTATTTTATAATAAGGACTGGCTGCATAATTTGCAAGGCCCAGCCTGGTTCAAAATGAAAATACAGGCTCCTTGTTAAAAACTCATGAAGAATTTCAGGATGGCGAGAGCAGAGCATTAAAGGGAGTGCAGGGCCCTTCTGAGCATGGGGCCTTTTGTGGATTCACAGGTCACATGCTCACGAAATTGGCCCTGTTTATCATTTTAACTAAGATATAGAGATGATAAGTAATTTCTCCAAAATGAAGTTAATAAGCTGAGGGTCTGTCTAACTGCAGAACCTGAACTCTTGACCGCTCTGCTAAATTATCTCAAGCTAGATAGATGGTGAATGGTGAACCCTCCAACCTTGCCAACACTCCCTGCTCTAGGCCCTTGCAAGAGGAGCTGGCTGATCCCACTCAAGGGTCCTCAGCCTGGTCGTGCTGTGAGCATGCTCGCGAGGCTCCAGGCATGGCCAGGGCTCCAGCCACTGGTGCTCATCACCCAGGCTTGCCCTCTGAGGCTCTAGAGGCAGCACCTGCTACTAGACCACATTGCCTCATTCTAGAAGCAAAAATAGCTGCAACACCAATCAGCAGTAACAGCCATGAGCAAACATTTCAAGCAAACACCTTGAAATGGCTTGCTCAGTTGAACCACAGTCTCCCCCAGATCTGATGGAGGGGGGCCCTATCTCAACCAAACTCCCACATCCACACTCCACGCTGTGCACCTGCTGGCCTCATTGGTTCTAACTGCTCATTTTGTACCCGGAAAGACCATGACAGAGATTGTACAGGAGTCTTCTGTTTGTTTCTCTGCGACTTCTTGTCCTGGAGCCCCAATTTCTCTACTACAATTTCTCCCAGGAGCCGAGAGCTGTTGAGATGTGGAAGGAGGCTGGGCTGTAAGCTATTTTCCCTCACTTCCCACCATCTAGGAGTTTGCACCTGCTCCTCAGAAGCACACAGGTGAAAGCTGTCACCAGAATCTCTGCTAACTGGACTCTGTGATGCTGCCATTTGTGACAAAGCGCACAGTCACAAATTGGACCAGGTGTAAAGGCAGGAGGCCATCTGGGCTTTTATCTGGAAGGGGAGGAAGATTTGGCAGTGGTGTGAGGTCACGGGGAGGATTAACCTGGTAATATTTTGGGCACTGAAGATACAGCAATGAAAATACTGAGGTGGCTCCCCCACTCTTGGAGTTCATGGTCTACCAGGCAATATGGACAGCAAATAAATAATTTTATAAATACTTAGTTATACTTGTGAGAAGTGATGGGAAAACACAAGATGATTGATATGAAAGTGATGGGAAAACACAAGATGATATGAGAGATGATATGAAAGAGATGGCCTGCTTTAGTCAGAGGGGTCAGGAAAGGTCTGAAGAAATGACATTTCAGCAGAAATCTCCATGAGGAATAGAAGTTGGTCAGTAAATAGGGTGAGAGAGGTGGCTGGAGAGGGATCTTACCAGGAACAAAATTATTATATGATGTTTAACTCCCTTTGTACTTAGACTGTATTCCTCTAAGCATGCACAATAATACAAATCAGAAAAATATTGTGCTTTACAGACTCATTAAAAACAACAACAACAACAGTGACCCTAAGTTGGGAATGTGCCTGGTCCTTGCTTCAGTGCTGCCAGAGAGGGTCACCGGGAGAAATGCTGCTTCAGAGAGTGCCAGCTCAGCTGAGAGTGGGCAAGGAAAAGAAGGCAGGAGTGTAGAAAGAACAAGGAAGGGGGACTGAACTGAATGGGGCTGGAAGGACAGCAGAGCGAGGGAGGCAGGGAAGAGACTCATGGGGAAGAATGAGAATGCTGAAGCCCCAGTTCCTGAGCCAGACCTTGGGGGCCAACCATCACCTGGGGGAGAAGCAGCTATGTAGAGTTTTGGGACTTCACCAAAGGTACCCACACCCTCTGCAGCCCTTCCTCAGAAGCACACCCATTCCTTTCCTATGGGTATTATAACTCTGAAGGGTAGGTCAGCCATGATCAGAGTGGAGGCCACTCACTTTGAACCGTGCAGCCCTTTCAGTATTCTCACCTTGCATGAGGACAGGAGTGAATCTGCAGGAGTGGCATGGGGATTGAGGGACAGAATGCTTGCAGAGTGCCTAGCAGGGTGCTTAGCATTTAGGAACCAGTTAAGAGCATCTGCTGCTATTGTGGAGTGGAAAAAAAACAATCTTAGGAGTTAGAATGACCTAAGTGTCAAACCTGCTTGTCTCACTAGTTTTGTGATCTCAAGCTGAATGCGGAACCTTTCGTATTTCCACTTTCATCATCTATAAAATGGGGATAGTAGGACTTCGTAATGGAAAGATCTATGGCACACAGTTAACAATCATCCCTTCCTCTTTATTTCCTCTTAACTTTTTTTTTTTTTTTTTTTTTTTTTTTTTTTTTTTTTTTTTTTTTTTTTTTTTTTTTTTTGCAGTACCCGGGACTTTCACTGTTGCGGCCTCTACTCCGGACGCGCAGACTCAGCGGCCGTGGCTCACGGGCCCCGCCGCTCTGCCGCATGTGGGATCTTCGTGGACCGGGGCACGAACCCGCGTCCCCTGCATCGGCAGGTGGACTCTCAACCACTGTGCCACCAGGGAAGCCCTCATCTTAACTTTTTAATCTGTTTGTAAATTCAGCCCATCTCAACATTTGAGAGTATGAGGGTCTTTGTGCGAGTGGTTTGCCATCCTCTTGACATTCCTCCTAAAGGACCATGGACCCAGCCTGCAAGATGAAGGAGTCCCCATGTCCACTGCCTGCAGTCTGCAAAGCCCATCCATATGCTTTGCAAACTGCCGATCTCAGAAAGGTCTCATAAAGGGACTTGGAGATACGAGTTATCATCTGCATTTCACGGAGGAGAAAACAGAAGTTCGAAGAAGTCTATTTACTCCAAATTATTAAATTCTGTTTCAGACCCAATGCTGAACCCCATGCAAGAGAGCACACTCATTTACCAGCTGCAAAAAAAACCCAAAAACATCCGCGAAGGGTCTTCTAAGAGCCTGGGGTGTACAGGCAGAAGAAAGTTAAATGAGGCTCCTTCATTCGACAGGGACCAGTTTGGGGTAGATGTGGATTGCTGGAGGTGGTGAGTAAGGTGAGGGGGAGAAAGGGACGGGCCAGATTAAACTAGTTCATGTTCTGTAGCCCTTGACCTTCAGGAAAAACGGGGTCCCAGAGAGGGCTAGAAGGGCGAGGAGTGCCTGTGGGGACAGGAAGATCCCAGAGTTTTCTGCCACAAGAAGTCAACTCAGGCCCTCAACACTCCTCCTGGCCCCTCCCCCCCAACAAGAGCCCTCCCGCCAGCTATTCCTGGGGGGCCGCTGCTCACCCTCCCACCTGGGCTGTGTCCACTCCTCCTCCGCTCCTGCCAGGGGCTGGAGTGCTGGTGGCCAGCTCCTCCAGCTCGCCTCTATTGGCCTGAGTGCGTCCTAACCCACTCTGGATATTAGAGCATTCTCTTGTTTGAAAGGCTCCTTTATTTTCAGTGCTAAATCAACAAAGCTGTTACTGTCATTTTCCATCAGACCGTCATCTTCCACGGATTCAAAATTACACTCAGCTGCAAACTATTGACACTCCTCTTAACAAAAAAATGGTTTTAATAAATCTTTACATTAGCCTATGAGATAAAAAAATCTTTACCATGAAATATACAAGTGTATAAGTGTTTTATGAAAGTTTTATTAACTTGACAAAAGAAAAATTGGCAGTGGACCATGAACATCCTGTACTCCTAACACGTGGTTATAAATTACATGTTCTTTCCAATAACATCTGAAAAAGAGACTGTAATTTAAATTTCAAAACCACTTGGCATACCTACTATATAGTGCTGACATGAAGTAAAAGGAGGAACTAGAGAGGCCCAGACAAAGAAGGGAAATATAAAGACATCCTTAGCTAAAAAGCTGCTGATGGGTACAATCCCCCTCCAGCTGGACAGGGATCAAGTACTTGCTTGTCATATCATTCAATGCACTGTTCATTCTGGGATTCTTCCTTTCAACAAAAAGAGAACTTAAGTGCTAGTAATCATCGCTTGCAGAACTTTATCTCCCAGATACCTTCTTTATGTCAGGATTTCTCAATGACCGCTGCGCTGGCAGAGGGATCAAAGTTTTTATTAAACACAAATGCAATTCCCAGCCGTTGCGGGAGGTGGGAGCGGTGATGCTCCCTCCCTGGGATATAAGCTACCATGGCCTTAATGCTTTTTCATTTTCTCTTAGACTTTGAAAACAAGTTCCTATAGGGTCTGTCCAATGTGGGGATTGGGGACTAGCTTTTCTTTGCAAGTGAGTGCTGGAGTGTCAGGAATACTTTGAGAAGTTAAAGCCACCCAGTGGGATGCCTGGCTTTTGGAGAAGCCACAGGAAAGTGAGCTGATGGCAGGGGATCTGGCTGTCACCTACCAAGTTTATTCTTTGGGGAAAGTAGCTATCCACCAGGACGCCTGCAGCACTGAGCCTGCTTTCCAGGTAGTAACAGAGTAGTGTGGCATAATTTGAAGTCATACAAATTTGGATTCAAGGTTCAGTTATGATAGTTACTAGCTTGTGTGATCCTGAGTGAGGTCCTTCCCCTGCCTCTTCTCTTGGAGTCACATTGAGAATGTCTGAATGTCTGAGGCAGTTTCCCCTGTCGCTCACCATTCACAGGCCTGAAGATGTGGCCTAGAGGTCATGCCTTCTAGATCTAAGAACTTAACATCTGTTGAAAATGGCCCATGAGAAGTGGAAACAGGGATAGTGGCCCTCTGTGGTGGTACCTATAGGCATGATCTCCCAGGGCTTGAGATTTTGCAGCTCCATTCAAGGCCCTGAATCTTCCAGTTTGCCACTGACAAAAATCTCAGCCTCTAAGAATTGTCCCCAAGTTGGGGATGCCAGGCCAGACAGCCCAGCACCAGAAACTAGAAAACAAATGCTGGGAAGCCCTCTTAGTAGGGTGGTAGGTGGCATTGGGAAATCCAGCAGAGCTTCTAAGTAGACAGCCAGGGCCCAGGTCTTGGAAGGAGCCCTTCAAATCATTTATTTCTATGGTAGAAAAATAGGAATGGGTTTCCAGTCAGATGAGGGACATTCTTGGAGTTCTTTCAGAAACCCTGGAGATGGGAGAATCATGCTAACACACCTGCCTCTTCACCTTTCACCATCATTTGTGTGGTTAATTTTGAATTTTATTTTCTTAGCTGTTGGATTAGTTTATGAAATAAACTGAAGAAGAAAGCCTCACACTGGAATAACCTTGGAAAACTGACTATGTGGGGATCCAGAAGGCCCTGTGTCCCATTACAAGATGGAAATATGTGCCCTTGATGGAAAAACACAAATTTTGACCAAGTAAATTATTTTCTCCCAGTTCAAAATAAGTGACGGTCCTTACAAAGTAGAACTTGCCCCCTTTCCAAATGTGTTGAAGGAAAATAACACGTGTCTTGGATGCAGAATTACAAGGATATCATGTTAATCTGCTGGGGTCTCATCACCCCCCGATGAGAAGGCAGACGGGTGATGGGGGTGCTCGCAGTGCAGTGCCTGGGAGCAGCTGTGACTGCGTGGAGGTCATACTCCGGGACCAGGCAGGAGCCGGCAGCCGGCAGTGGCCAGCCAGGGCTGCCCAAACTTCATTAAGTGTGGAAAATGCAGCCAGTGACAAGATGCAGAAGATCTGAGAATCGGTGCGAAAAGTTCATTTGGACTGACGGGAACTTGATTAGTTTTAAGCCTGGTGTGTTGCTACTGCCTCCCTGACTTAGTCTTCAGAATACTAATGAATAGTTTGAGGAAAAGGAGAAGCACAGAAGACCTACCTGGGGATGCCGCACATCCTTCTTAATGGCAAGAAAAGCAACCACAGCACAAGGACAACGTCACAGCGATGTGGAAAAAGACTCACTTTTATTGAAGTCTCGCTATGCACCAGGCACTGAGGTTAATATGCAGTATCTAATTTATTCCTCACAACAATCCCCTGAAGTAGTTATTGTGTTTCCTTAACTCCAGTTTGCAGATGAAAAACCCTCTGGCACAGAGAGGTAATATGAGTTGTCCAAAGACACACAGCCTGAGGTTTGGACCCCATGTGATCTTTCAACTTCCATGGCCTGGTCAAGCTTGAACACCCAATATGTGTGCCCACATCTGGACCTTCATGGAAGTGCTCTCTGGCCCTGCCTGCCTTCGCCCATTCATCTCCAGATTTCACGAGGGTCGTCTGGAAGGCAGGAGGAGGTTGAGCACTGGTCTGGGGATGCCCTGAGGGCTTGGCATGTGTTGGGGCATCTGACCGGGTAGGAGCTGACATCAGGAGCTCCTGATGTGGGGGAAATCCTGGCACAGGAGGCGGTCGCCCTCTCCTAGCTCTAACGGGAAGGCTGACCTAGCAGGTGGGTGGGACACATAGAGACAGGGAAACTTAGCTGGTAATCTTAATCTGAGAGCCTGTCCAAGGGCAACACATAAGCCCTGCCACCAGCCAGCCAGCGGGGCAACAGGTGGGTGCGGGGGGAGGTCAGGATTTGGAGGGAGGAGTGGAACTCCTTGGCCTGGAATAGGCCTGACTAGGGCAAGAGAGGGCCCATGTCCTGGATGGAGGCTGGTGTCAGGACAGATAATTGTCACAGAGCCTTTGGACTAAGCTCTAAGGCTGGTTCCCAGGGTTAGACCCAGATTACATGGTGTAGGGCTGTGATGTTGTGAGCACAGGGCCGTGGATCCCCATGGGGACAGAAAGTCAGCAATGGCAGAACTGCAGGAATGACTTGTTCCTAAATCTCCTTCGGGAAACAGGCTGTGCAGAGGGGGGAAGCATGCAAAGAAGATAACACTTATTAAGCACCTACTGTGTGCCAGGAGTTGCACAAACAACTTGATGTATATCATTTCATTCAATCCTTTCCACAGCCCAATGTCCCAGTGTATGGTCTGGAAAATGTAGATATGGTAGCTGGATGGGGACCGGGGACTGATATTTATTCATTGGCAGCTAGTCTGTACCTATTATTTTCCATACAGTATCTTATGTATTTTTTAAAATATGTACGTGTGTACATATATGATATATACATTCACTTAATTCTGTGAGAGCACTAGTATTCCCATTTTGTAGATGAGGAAGTGAAGACTGCGGGAGTTCTCAAGATCATGCCGCTGATCAGCCGCAGACTCAGGATTTGAACTCAGCTGTTTCTGGCTCCAAAGTCAACGTGTCTTCCACCTCACTGGGTGGCAGATGGGAAGAGGAGCAACCTGCAAGAAGATCGCTCCTCTTCCCATAGTCACTTACTCATTTTCAACACCTTTCCCTGCCCTCACCTTGGCATCTTAGGCCCCACGTCCTCCCTCTCCCCCATCTCTAGCGCACATCAGCCAGTAAGACTCCACAGCTCAGGTTAGGACAGAAAACCTTCAAGAACTGAAACTCAAGGACTTCCCTGGTGGCACAGTGGTAAAGAATCCACCTTCCAGTGCAGGGGACGCAGGTTCGATCCCTGGTCAGGGAACTAAGATCCCACATGCCGCGGGGCAACTAAACCTGCTCGCCACAACTAGAGAGAGAAAACCCGCACGCCACAAATAGAGAGAAGCCTGTGCGCTGCAGCGAAGAGCTCACGTCACAGTGAAAGATCCAGCATGCCTCAACTAAGAGCAAACGCGACCAAAAAAAAAAAGAACTGAAACCCAGGCAATAGCTCCTTTGTGTGTGTGTGTGTGAAGGGCTCAGGGCGTCAGGGCCCAGTTAGCAGCACGGACCTCCGCTCATCTTTCTTCTTGTGACTGGCCTCCATGTGGGGGAGGAGGTGGGGAGGATGTGGGATCAGGGCTTTCCCTGTTAAGAAGGCCACGAGGGAAGGAACATGAGCCAGAAGGCAGCCCATTTTGAGATGCAAAGCTCCAATGTTAAACTCCCTCTTACTCTCCAACAGAGGTTTTCAATTCTCTGTTTTCAACATTAGATCTCACTCTTAAAATGAAATTCTACCTGGAAGCCCAACACATAAAGCACATCAAAGAGATGCTGTTTTTGTTGACTTGGGGGGTGGTGGTGTGGCCAGCACTGAGTCCCCCACCCTTGAACCACCTCCCAGGACCTCAGGGCTTCTTTGAAACCAGCTTTTAAATCAAGGATCTTTTCCAATACATAGATAATCAGTGCACAAGGACGCAAAAGCCCTAATTTTGTCAAATGCCTAGGTCCCTGGGGGAGTTACGTTAACCCTGTGTACCCTGGACACAGGCCATGCCTCTTCAAAGAATAAGGAAAGAAAAGTGAACTCACGTTTACTGAGCACCTAGTAAGTACCAAGTGTTTTTTGTACACTAGTCCTCTGAGGTAGGACTTTATCCCCACACCCCATTTCTGAGATGACTTAAAATCTAGTGTTAAGTGACATGGCCCAGCATCATTTAATCAAGAAGTGGTCAGCACAGGAACTCCAAACCACACCCATTTATACAAAGGAATATGCTTGATGCCAAACCCATACTAAGTGGCATTTTATCTGACACAAGGATGCAGAAGGCACCTAGCATCTGCCAGGGCCTCAGAATCCTCCTCCTAGTGCCAGGGATACAACAGGGAAGAGATATGGGAAACCGTGGTGTCACACAGAGAGCAGTGGAATGGGAGTCAAGAGACTGGCTCTGCCCTGATGTACCAGACAAGGGACCTCCCTGCTCAAGTTGCAGGGCTGGGCTAAGGACTGGGTAGGTAGGACAAGGCTTTGGAGAACTGAAGCTTCCAAATGAGGAAATTTTGTAGGGTTGATCCTAAATAAGATCATTTGCTAAATCAGTTTCTAATGATTTAATATCATTCTATCTCAAAAAGTGCAGAGTTTTCCACAGATAAACTCCGTTAATGTACACCTCCTGTCAGCTACAGAAGCCAGTAGCAGGG
>NW_006773945.1:750698-778212 GCF_000442215.2 Lipotes vexillifer | reverse complement strand
AGCCAAAAGCACTGTGACGGGTTTCTGGCCCCAGCACTTGCTAGCTGTGAGACCTTGGGAAAATGACTCAACCCACCCTTTTTCATCCTAAGTTTCCTCCCTGTGAAAACCCCATCTCATGGGACTGTTATGAAAATTAAAATATGCAAATGTGTACAAAGTGTCAAATACATGTATACAAATAGTATGTATATAGTATGTATAAGCTACCTTCCTTGGCTTCTTCCTCCCTACTCTTTAAACAGAAAAATAAATCATTAAAATTAAATAGTAGTTTCTACAAACTCCTATTCATCCTCCAAAACCCAGATTAGTCATTACTTCTTTCAGTAAATCTTCCCTGAGCCTCCAAAACAGAGCTAGCTTCCAAGTTTTCTGCAGACTTTGTACTTGCTTCTATGACTCCATGATAGAATTTTACTAACATGTTGTAATTTCCTGTTTTTACATTTGTTTTTTCCCCAGTAGCCTAAGAACTCCCTAGTGGATGCCTGGCACATGGGAGTCAGCTATCCATATTTGAGGAGTTGCATTTATAGTCAGTAACCCCTGAGTAACCCCTACCATCAACCCAGCCAGCATTCCACTGACTGGGAAAGTCAGAGGGCCATCCCTCCACCAGAAACTTGACAATCCATTTGACCTGCTCTCCAGAACAGCCCCATGCCTATGAATCCTCTTTTGTGAAAAACAAATCTGCAGGGCCCTCAGGAAAAAACTCTGAGGGTGTGTGTGTGTGTGTGTGTGTGTGTGTGTGTGTGTGTGTGTGTACCTGCATGTGTATGTGTGAATGAATGGAAAAAACTCTAGAGCCATTGTTTTTGGCACTGAAGTTCTTGGGCTTTTAAGAAGGAGGATTTTGCTCCTCTTGGTGACTGCCCCCAATAGGATGTAATAAAACGTAATAAAATACCAAGACCTGCTATAGGCCAGATTGTTTAAATTCCAGCCCTACTGAGGTAAGGAGCTGCCCCACATCAGGAATAATCAGTAGAGAATACTGGAAAGAGCAAGGACTTGGTACTCACGCAGACTCAGTTCTGCGCCCTGGGGCAAGCATGCTCATCTGTAAAATGGGATTGTGGCACCACCTTGCAGGCTTGTGGTCAGGATGAATGAGGCTTGGTAGAGTGCTGGCATGTTGCCGCTCCTGACCCGAGGCTGGTTTCCAGGTTGCCTCACAGAATTCTCACAACAGGTGACTTGGGAGTGTGCAGAAGGCCCCCCAGTAGGCAGGAGAACAGCTGGGACTGGAAGTCAGGTTTGCTGGACCTCAAAGCCTGTGTGAAAAGTGTCTCTTCTTTAATGGGAAGCCTGAAATTTCTCATTTTGAGTTTGATCTTTAGCTTTATAATGGATTTGCAGAGTATCTCTCAGCCCATGCTCCGGGGGCCCCTTTCAGCGCTCCTCCTACCGCCCCTGCTCCCCTAAATTCCATGGGAGGATCCCTGGAACCAGAAGACAAACCCAGGCACTGTTTTGTCACAAGAATCTAATCTGCTCACCACAGAGCAATGGCCTCCTGAACTCTCCTTTTTCCACATCATGTAGTGTAGAGGGATCGAGGGACAACAAACTAAGCAACGGTGACTGTTCTGTTGAGTAAAAAGCACAACAGCAGAGGTGGCAGTGCTGGGAGGCCAGGGAACTCTGTCCCCAGAGGAACAGCCTTCCTTCCTTGCCTGCCTGGACTGGGCAGGCCCCTCCCCAGCAGTTTCATTCCAGCCAGTGAAATGGGTGCCAGATGCCAACTGCTGCTCAAGGACAGCCAGGCTCAGGGTGTAGTGGAGGCTGGGTGTGCTTCCCACATCCCCCTTAAAGGCCAAGTCTTCTGTCAGTGGACGTGGCTGCTGGGCTCACGGCTGGGTCCCTCTGTGGGGACTGTTCTCAGCTACAGGATACCACCACACCCAAGGTCACATCGCCCCCAGGGAGGCACAAAGACTTGGCCCCTTTTTCCTAATTTGGGACAAATCTGAAGGACCCTCTTAGTCCCATGGGATCAGTGGAGACCACTGGCCCTCTGCCCACTCCTGCCTCTTCACCCAGTGAGTACTTGCAGACTGAGCTGATACTATGAGTCTGTTTCCCAGGAACTGGACCAGGACCAAGGAGACCTCTGGTCTGGGAGATTGAAAAACTTAGTTCTGCACCCTGTTTTGTTATCATCACATTGTGTGACCTTAGATGAGTCTCAGATTCTCTGGGCCTTCAACTGCAAAATGAGCAAATCTGACATTAAAGTTCTTTTCAACCTGAGTGAAAAGTTGAAACAGGAGCTTGAGTTTGAGTGCTGAAACAGGAGTTCAGAGTTACGTTGCAAGATCCAGTCTCTCCTGAGTAGGTGGACCACACATCCCTGTTTGCCTGTGACCTTTTTCAGGTAATTCTATTGTTCAGGGTAGCTGTTAATAATGTCTCTGTCTCTCTCAACGCTGTCCTGGTTTTTGGTTATCCTACTTATCTGATACACTGGACATGAGGAGTGGGGATGGGGTTGGAGAGGAAAGTGTGGAGCAAAGTCAGAGGGTCCAGATGCTGTTGCCTCTGTCTCCTTCTCTCCCTCCCTGGTCCAGTCTCTCCAAACAAGTGCCAGGTCTGCAGAGAAAGCAGCTCTGTCTGTCTCCCCTGCTGCCCCTTTTTTCCCTGGGATCCCCAGATGGACGATACTCGGTACAGCAGCCTTGATGGGGGCAGCAAAGAGTTAATGCAGCTCCCAGGGGGGCCAGGCAACAGCCTCATCAGCAGGCCTTGATTCTGATTAAGCAGCCGTGCTCACAGAGGAACAGAACGTATGTGAGTTAGTGAGTGAAGGTGAATAAGTGTGGGGGAAGGTGTGTTTGTAAATAAGCGTGTCTGAGAAGATATGTGCCTGTGTGTGAGTGCATGCAAGCGTGCAGTGTGCATCTGCGTGCTTTTGTATATGTGCGATATGTCCACGGGAAAATGTGTATTTGAATAGAAGTTAATATATTCCTATGTAGGACTGTATATAAGTGTATATACCTGCAGATGAGTATATGGCCTATGTGAATATACAGAAGCATTTTGGAAATTACAAAGCATTCAAAAATAATAGTCATGGTTAAAATGTATTGTATGGACACAAGCAGATGGTTGTGCATATATTTGTAAATGTATGGATGAGAAGAGCTGGGATGGGCAGTATCTGTGGGCATTTATGAAACATCCAGGGCAACTCTCCCATTCTACAAATGAAGAGACAAGTTCAAAGTAGTGGTCCCTCCAACGTCACAGGATTACCTGTGACGTAGATTGGATTATTCTTAGTTCCTCATTCCCTATTCCCATGTGACTCACTGAGCAGGAGAGTGGGCGGAGTTTATTTCCCATTCCCATTGATGTTGGCCTTGACCATCTGACCCATTTTGACCAGTGGGATGTAAGTGGAAGGCAAAGGGTGCCAGTCAAGATTTCAAGGGGCACTTGTACTTCTGTCATCATCTTGAAAACTTGCCCCAGGGAAGCTGCTACTTCCAGAAAGATGAGAGACCTGTGGAACCCCCAGATGCAGTGTGCAGCCAGGGATCTACACCAGCTGACCTGAGGCCTGAAGCAGAGCTGCCACCAGCATTTATCAGCCAAATCACAGTCCATCTGCACTTCTGTGACCATAATCATTAATGTTTGTTGTAAGCCGTGGAGGTTTTGAAGTGGTCTGTGATGCAAATTGCTAGCTAATATACCTGGTGGGACTGGACCTTAGGTGGAGGCCCTATAACTACAATAGGTTCCTGGGCTTGTCTGGGGACACCTGAGGAGCTGGGTCCTCTTCATGGAGATGGGATTCAGTTGGTCTAGAGTGTTGTCTGGGCTTTGGAATTTCTGAAACATCCCCAGGTGAGTTGAGTGTGTGGACACACACCATAGGGGGCAAGGGGCCAAGGGATGGGATGAGAGAGGTAAGTAGAGACTTCATGAAGCTTTAAATGCCAAGCCAAAGAGCTGGGACTTTATTCTGAAAGTGACACATGGGACCAGTGAAGGGTTTTAAGGAGGATGAGGATATGTTTGTAGCCATGTTATAGAAGGATCACCCAGACAGTTCCAGGGCATTTTGGATGCCAGACCCTTACCTGGCTGGGCCCCTGTGTTTCCTGGTAACCTCTGCCTGACCAGAGTTGGGATACAGACTTACACCTAGGAACTCTTTCCGCCTCAGAACCCATTTCCAGAGTGTTCAGTACACACTCAGGTGACCCCACAGCTGGGAATGACTGTCTCAGAAAGGGGATAAAAAAATCAGCAACTTTTCCTAGCAACCCCACGGCTACTGCAAGAATCCAGGCTTCACCAGTGTCTTCCTTGGAATATCACAACCCATCACTGTCTGCCCAACTCCACACCTCCTTCCACTGTATAAAGCACAGCTGGTTCTGCTACTGCCCTGCTGGTGAGCTGGCCCAGGCTCCCACTGCCCCTCCTATTCTAGCCTGGAGCTGCCCTTCCAGCTTCATTCCCCCACTGCAACTCTTCAGAGGCCTTAACGTCTGTTTGCACACATCTGCCATTGTCTTCCTCTGTGCTTTAGAGCACACCAGTCTCTGCCCGGGAGTGTTCGCACCTGCCTTCTCCACCTGTTACAATCTTAGCAGAGACCACCAGACCTTCACAGTCCTGCTTAGGGGCCTTATTCTCCTTGAAATATTCCTGGACTCCCATGACCCCAGGCAGAACCCTAAGCCTGTCCTCTGTTCCCCTCTTGTTTTCCATGTGGGTTACTGACACCCACATCTTGTTCACCCTTTGTCTGCCAGACAGGCAGGGGATGCTAGTGCACGCTTGTCAAATTTGACTGAATTCCTTGCCTCATGTCTGGGCTGCAGGGACAGCCAGGGCAGTGGGGCTGGCTGTGCACCCTGGAGAATCTTCCAGAGGCATTCTCTCCTCCCTTCCCCCTAGCCCCCACCCCCAGCTGCTAAAGGATGCTCAGCCTTTGCCCTCCCTTTGGGCTCAGGGACAGATATATCTCCTAGAAAGTTTTTGCCCTCTGTTATCAGGACAGGGGCTGGGCCACTGACAGTCTTCTGGTCCGCAGGCCCAAGTGCCCTGGAAGTTCACAGGCTTTATCTTGTTTATGTCTGTGACCTTCCCAAGGCTCCTCGCTTCTTGACAGTGTCACAGAGCAGGCCTGTTGCCTGGGATGTATCTGGATTGTGGCCCAACTCACTCCTTCCGGGGCAGGGAAGAGGACCAGTTGTTTATGCTGGTGGGAATTTCAGGCCAGCCCATGGTCAGTCTGCTTTTTAACTCGAAGGCTGGATCTGAAGCTGGGGCTGAGTGTGGGCACAAGGCACAGCACTGAGGTTAAGACAGACCGGGGAAGAAGCTAAGCCACCACCCACCTTGTTTCTTCTTTGATCGCTTATAACGACTCGTTCCTAAAAATTTAGGTACTTGGTAGGGATTGGAGTGGGAATGGAAGGCAAGAAAAGGAAAGGAAGGCAACTAAGAACTAAGAGTTACTGCTATGTGCCTGACACTAGACAAAATAGCAAGTGCAAGGCCCTGAGGTAGAGGCGTGCTTAGTGTGTTTTAGGAATGCAAAGAGACCTATGAGGCTGGAGTGGACTGGACAAGAGGAAGAGTAATAGGAGTTGAGGTTGGGAAGGTAGAAGGAGGTAAGTTTATGTAACCATGGTGAAGACCGTGGCTTTTACTTTAAGTTGGCAAACATGTGATCTGATTGATTTTCGTAAAGTATCATCCTGGCTGCTTGAGAATCACAGGTCCTCCCTTCCTCCAAAGTGGGACCCTTTCTCTCTTGTTTTCACTTGTCTTTAGCACTTAGCATGGTGCCTCTCACAGAATAAGCACTCAATAAATATTTCTGGAAGGTCTTGGCCAGAATTCAGTTCCTCACTTTTACTTAGGTTCATTGTGAGTGTTGAGGGCATTGCTACTGTCACCCAGATGGACACTTTGCCTTAGTGCCTTGTTAGGAGTTTCTTCTCTTGTGGGCCTTGTTCCCCAGATGTCATATGGGTAGAAATTGGTACCCCCTACATCTGGCAAAAGCACAGCTGTATACAATGCTGCACACATCTGGTACCCACATGTCTAACCGTGGACTTGATAGTTAGCCAGATATCTGTGAATGTGTTGTAGGCAAACTGGAGAAATGGGAGGCCCTAAGTACTAGCAATAGGTAGTAAGTGCAGGTGGCTTTCAGGATGGCTTGTGGCCATTTTTCCTGAGTGACCTGGATACCTATGCTATGGCCAAGAGGCAGAGCTTCAAGCCCAGGGTTCATTTTGTCCCGCCAAATAAGCTCAAGTGTATATGGTTGGTAGAATCCTGGACGCCTACTTTCCTCAGCCTCAACGTCCTCATCTGTAAAATGAGAGACATCCAAGGTGGAAGAAGAACTTAAAAATCATGTGGCTGAAGAACATCACTGCATAATTGGGGATTTGTATTGGATGGATCTTTTCTTTCTCTGGGCCTCTGTTCTCTGCAACATAAGGATGATTGCAAGAGGCTCTCGCCCAGGGAGCCCCTAGGTCAAAGTGGGTGAGATCCTTTCCTCTGAAACTTTGGCCAGCCCCATTCTCTGCCTAGGGACAGACTGTGTCTTATACTTCTGTGGGTTTAGAGAAAAACTGACTTCTTTTTGTTTTCTCTTTTGCATCCTTCCCATTGTACTTATGAGGAGGCCACTTTCTTAAATGGAAATGGAGACTCTTAGGCACAATTAATACTATAATTTTAAAATGCAATGTTATTGAAGTTATTGTCCCCCAAACTGCTATTCAATTCTAGGCACTGGAGAATTTACAGGGCCTATTTTAAGCCTTGGAGTCTCCAGTACATTTTAGAGCTGTTCCTTAAAAGACATGGGCAGCATGTGAAAATCCCAGATGTTTCCTCAGTGCTCTCAGCATCTCTGAGCTGAGCGGGGAAAGAAAGTGTCAATAAGACCCCTCTGGGGAAGTGAAATTTGGATTGAAATGTCTCACACTATTTTGTCCCAGAAAGAAAGGTTTTTCCCTCCTGGGGAAGGAAACTGGAAATCCAAGGATTCCTGAGGGACGAGACTTTTTGGGAAGAGAGTGCAGTAAAGGGCTGGAAGGGAGCTTGTCTTTGACCTCAAACCTACAGGGATTGAACTTTCCTTTGGTCATCCCATTTAACCCTTACCCTTGGAGGGAGGTGGCATCATCCCTAGTCTGCAAATGCAGAAACTGAGGTTCCAAGGGGAAGGGTGCTCCACCACCCTGCAGCTTTCCTAGAGCTAACCTTCTCTCTCCCTTAAATTCCCCGTGGCATCAGAGATTGTGGTCTCATCAGACTAGTCCCTATATGTGTATCTACTTCCTGGGGAGACCTGCTCTTGTCCATCTGCAAGTGAGCGCTCGGTTTTTTCTGTGGTGCTTAAACCAACCAGGAGGTGGTTGCCTTATCTTTTATGGCTATAGAGGTTTTGTGTCCTCAGTCTTAAAGAAATATAACTTTAGCGGGGAGGGATTCAAAGAAAATTGAACAGATCTCTCCATTGCACTGGGGCAGCCATAGAGATCCAGAAACAAAAATTATTTCTCCAAGTCACAAAACCACAGGGAATCAGCATGGCTCAAGAGAAAGAACAGGATTTGGAACCAGAGAACAATCCTCAAGTTTGAGGTCCTCTACTAATCATTATGACTTTGGACAAGTCACTTAACCCTCTCTGGACCTTGGCTTTCACCTCTGTCAAATGGGTATAAGAAGCCTTAACTCACAGACTGCTATATTTAATGATCTGACAGAGATTTTACAGAACACAGAGGCATAATTATTCTTATTACCCCATAAAGTTGTAGTGTATTGGATGAGCTAATTTTCCTTCCACTGCTCTTGGATAACTTGCTTTTCCCTGAACAACTGGCTTCCAGTAAGGCACTTTGGGGTTACTGAGAGCTAATCCCCACTAGTACCCTGGTGGTCGCTCAGCACCTGAACCCCAAAGCCCAGCATCAGCCTGTGGGGTTGAGATGTGCAGTGCAAAGACTGTGCTGGCCCCTGAAGCAGTGCTGTGTTTATACCCATATGGTTCAGTTCTCATCGTTTTCACAGACAGGATGGGATGCTCCTGTCCAATATATTTAGTGTCTTTATAAACAAACAAAACTACTCTTGCCCTGGATATTCTATTAATGCTAATAATAGTCACCACTCCACAGCCAGGGTGAAGGCCACGGGAAATGCTCTCTGGGAAGATTTGTTTTCCAAACTCCTTTATTGTCAGTGCTTGGCTGAAAAATCAAGTGGCTCTGGCTGCAGGGAAATGCCTATGCACAGCTTCCTTTTCTTTTCCTGGTGTGCATAGATGTGGTGCCTCCTCACTCACCACCTTCCTGGTCACCAAGACACACACTGGGGGAGATGCTGACCATAGGTGTGTCTGTCTGAGCAGCCTGGCACCCTTCCCTTGGCAAAGGCAGAAAAGGCCCTCTAGGTTGGCAGGCCCAAGCATCCCAGAGTCTAAATGCCCACTGAAATGTCTCTGGCAGGTTCCAGAACCTATATTTCATTCCTCCTAATCTAAGAGATGCCAAGAGAGAAATCTGGACTTGTTTTCAAACCCTTGGGCTTCAACAATATTTGTTAAAAATTAGTATCTCAGTGAACATTTCTTAGTGGCAGCCATAAGCAAATACCCACTGGGCATAACTTATTTATTCAATAGACAGGCTAGGCCCTCTGTTGTTTATTCTTTTTGGCTCATTTATGGCTATATCAGCCAGAAGACCTTGGTTGCAAGCAACAAAACCAACTCTTGCTGATGTAAATATAAGAGGATTTATTGGAAGTATAACAGGAGCTTAATGAATCAATGGGAAAGTTGAAGACCCAAGTTTGGAAATGGGCTTGAAGCAAATAATGCAGAATGAGGAACTACGAGTATATTCTCATAGCAGGAGCAATTGGAAGAGAGAGTTGAAGGGATAGAGGACCACCTCTTTCATATTTGTATTATTTACTCAGAAATCAGATGCCTCTGAGAGGGCATCGACTGGCCAAGCTTGGTCACTTATTTACCCCTGGGTCTGACTGAGAAGCCCTCAGGGGCTCCTTTGGCTCCCACGGTGGGAGAACAGGCATCCAAATTTACCATCCCATCAAAGTTGCAAATAACCAGGGGAAATTAATTTCTCCAAAAAGTCAAGTTCCTGGTTGGAATGGGGAATGGAAGCTTTATAGCCTTCCCTCTCCCCAAATTCTCTATCTTTGTTTTCACAGTTTAGAATGGTGTGTGTGTGTGTGTGTGTGTGTGCGCGTGTGTCGTTTTGAACAGCCAATCATTCAACAAACATTTTCTGAACATCTACACTGCCAGGCACGTGCTGACTACTGGGGATGCAGTGATGAAGAAAGTAACTATATAGTCGGGGAGAGATGAGCCTCAACAGCTAGGACACAATATGGCAATACACACATGTACACAGTGCTGTGGAAATATAGTCCTGCTCTTCCTGATAAAGTCCAGAAAAACATTCCAGAAGGAGTGACACAAGCCAGATCTTTCAGCTCTAGAACAATGGAAATAGAGATGGTTTGTTTGTAATGCTAAGCATTCATACATCTTCCCATTCATTATAAATTCATTCAGCAAACATTCATTAGGGCCCTAGAGTGTGTGAGACTCTGAGTTTATTTGGCTTGTAAAGAATAACTACCCCTGCACATAAAAACAACCAGTAACATCATTAGAGAAATGCAAATCAAAACTACAATGAGGTATCACCTCACACAGGTCAGAATGGCCATCATCAAAAAAATCTACAAACAATAAATTCTAGAGAGGGTGTGGAGAAAAGGGAACCCTCTTGTACTGTTGGTGGGAATGTAAATTGATGCAGCCACTATGGAGAATAGTATGGAGGTTCCTTAAAAAAAACAAATGACCCTGCAATCCCACTCCTGGGCATATATCTAGAGAAAACCATAATTCAAAAAGAGTCATGTACCACAGTGTTCTTTGCAGCTCTATTTACAATAGCCAAGACATGGACGCAACCTAAGTGTCCATCGACAGAAGAATGGATAAAGAAGATGTGGCACATATATACAATGGAATATTACTCAGCCATAAAAAGAAACGAAATTGAGTTATTTGTAGTGAGGTGGATGGACCCAGAGTCTGTCATACAGAGTGAAGTAAGTCAGAAAGAGAAAAATAACTACTGTATGCTAACACATATATATGGAATCTTAAAAAAAAAAAAAAGGTTCTGAAGAACCTAGGGGCAGGACAGGAATATAGATGCAGACGGAGAGAATGGACTTGAGGACACAGGGAGGGGGAAGGGTAAGCTGAGACGAAGTGAAAGAGGAGCATGTACATATATACGCTACCAAATGTAAAATAGCTAGCTAGTGGAAGCAGCCGCATAGCACAGGGAGATCAGCTCGGTGCTTTGTGACCACCTAGAGGGGTGGGATAGGGAGAATGGGATGGAGATGCAAGAGGGAGGGGATATAAGGATATACGTATATGTATAGCTGATTCACTTTGTTATACAGCAGAAACTAACACACCATTGCAAAGCAATTATACTCCAATAAAGATATTAAAAAAGAAAAAAAAAAAAAAAACAACCAGTAAGCAAAAGGTGGCAGAGACCTTTCCTGAGTAATTTTCTTCTGACTTGTGTGTATGTCACTGGCCAAGGTCTGATCCCCTCCAACCACAGCTCTGGCTACCCACTCAGGAAGAGATGAACCAGCCCAGAAGCCGCAGGAATTCCCTTTGTGCACCACCCCAGATTTTGGTGTACCTAGTCCTTCTTTCCATGAAACTCTCCCTTCCTCTCACCTTGCCCCAGGGCCAGGATGAGTCCTGCTGGAGTACAGGGAGGGGATGGAGGAGGGAACTGTGGGCCCTGCATCCCTCCACTTTCCTGTGATCCCAACCTCCGAACAAATCTGTTGGCAGTGCTCTCAGGTTTGGGGCTGTCCAGATGGGTTCAGAAGACCAGAACTATCACCCAAGCTCTGGACATTACCATATCACTGCAGCATGTGGCTCTCGACAAGCCCCTCCCTCTCTGGCTCCCTCTTTCCCATCTGAGAAATGAGAGATGAGACTCCAACCGCTATGCACCTTCCATCTCTTGGATTCCTTTGGCTTTGCCTTCTCCTCCTCTCTTGTACTGTCTTGGGCCAAGTCTTCCCTGCTCTCTCCACCTCCCTGGGGATCCAATCCAGGCTTCTCTGATGTCCACTGAGTCTCGCTTCCTACCCCCAGAGACTCAGCTTCAGCCCCCCATCCCCGCCGAGCCTCAGAATCCTCTACTAGCTTCAGGGAAGGAGCAGCAGCAGGCACTGGCACCCTCAGCCCCGCCTCAGCCCACACAGATGTCTCATCTCCACTGGCAGCAAAAACCTTTGGAAAGCTTCAAAACTGTTTGCTTCAAGGACAAGCAAGAAGCCACGCAAGTCAGGGGAAGGCCTGCAGAGACTGAACTGCATCCTCTGTTCCCTGGCCCCATGGGGACCCCTCGGAGCATTTGGCCCTGCCAGGGATTTTTGAAAGAACCCGGCTCAGCCCCACCTTGGCAGAAACCCTCCCCTCTTCACGCTCTCTTTCTATGTTGTGACAGATGCTGCTCTGATACCTTTGGTACCCAGATCCCAAAGAAGAAAACAGATCACCCATCACTGGGTAATTATAGAGCAACTGAAAGGCCATTTAGCTACTGTGTGATAAGCAATAGACTATTTTAATAATAACCAATTACCATACATTATAGTATATCATTTGGCATTTGATGATCTACTGGGGTCTCACCTGTTCCTTCCCTTACGGAGCATTTCACGGCTGTTCACACCTTCCCCAACAGAAGTTGTGTCAGTTTCTAATTGAAACACTATTTTTAGGAAATAATTAGGAAAAGTTTGTAGAGGTGGTGCAAATTATATCATGCCAAATAGAAGGATGTATTCCACCAAGTGTCTTTCTGACAGCTCTGCCATTACATTGCACTCAGCAGGACGGAGAGTGAGATTTGTTTCGTGATCTGCGTTAGCCTTTCAACATTAAAGGTGGTGTAAACCTGAAAGCCTGCTGTCCAAGCAGACATGTGGGCAATCCAAACAGCTGCCCTCTCTCTGCTGTTGACCCCTTCGTCCTCTGCTGGGATAAGCTCTCCCTGCTGGTAGAACTGGAAGTCACGTGGCTGAGTCCCCTGCTACAGAGTGTGCCATGGATGCTACAGCAGACACTGCCCAGGACACAGTGGTTCTTCAAGGGGCCAAGGACCTGCTCAGCCTGTTCCCCTGGCCTGGGCTCCCCTCTTTAAATTCACTCACTTAGCCACTTCCCTAGGGCACAAGCTTGCCAAAGGAATAGCCAGGCCAGTTCTGGGTCCAGTGTCCATCCCCAAGGTCATATAGCCAGTGAATTCTTCTCGTGATCTATCCCATGCAGAGGTTTTAGTTCCTTATCCTTTCTTCCCAAAAAGGCAACTGGTGTCTTCAAGAAAATTTTCAACCCTTTCACACACACACACAGGTGTGTCCAACCTCCAAAAACCAGGTATATCTCTATTTTAGCAAGTGTTAGCCACCATCCTAAGGACAGCAAAAGACCCAGAGAAATGTAAGTCCCTTCCTTTTAGCAGCTTGCAATCCAAAAAGAAGGGGGAAACACACATGGATGAATTATTTAAATATTATCAGTTAAGGAAATAGCTTGATATACTGGCAACAGCTTGTGTTTGGAATCAAACAAATCTAGATTTGGATCTTGGATCTCCTACTTGTGAAGTTTACCTTAGGTAAATTCTTAAACCCTCCAAACTTTAGTTTCCTCATCTTGAAAATGAGAATAATATTGACTACCCCTCTGTGGCTGGCACATAGTAGGCATACAATAAATACTGGTTCTTTTACTATAATGCAAGGTCATATGTGACTGATTGCCAAAAAAAGGAATATATATATTTCTTTATGTATATGCAAACATATACATATTCATATATATATATATATATATATATAAATACATACACACAGAATACATACACACATATAAACATATCTATCTATCTATCTATCTACACACATATATACATATATCTGGATATCTCCTATTGGTGCTTCTATTTCTCTGAAAAATCCTACTACACCATGCTTGAGGGATGGGTTAGGTTTGGATAGATGTGGAGGGAGGGCAAGGGTGAGAGCAAGGAAAATGAATGGAAATCAACTGGGTGTTTTCATAAAACCTCAACTCTGAGTAATATTAGCTAATATTTACTGAGCACATATCATGTGCCAGGCTCTTCTTTGTCTGCATTGCCTCATGTAACTTAACATTCTGATGAGGCTGGTACAAATACTACCTTCATTTTATAGAAGGAGAAAGCTTCACAGAGAAGTCAAGAATAAGGTCCCACATGTAGCAGCAGCAAGATCAGAATTCAGACCCCAGTGATCTGACTCAGGGCCTATGCTCTTAATTTCTACACACATTAGTGTTTGATAAGGTTGAGTGGATAAAACTGGATGAAGTTGGCACAAACACAGGTGAGTCTCAGATGCCAGACTGAGTAGGTTATGTAATTTCAGACCTTAGGCCCAACTCCCTCATTGTACTGAGAAGGAAACTGAAGTTCAGAGATAGGAAGAGGCTTGTCAGGCTTACCCTGGCCAAGTGACTGAGCCAGAACTTGACTATGGATCTCCTTTCAGTTGCATCAGCTATTTGACTTGCTTCAGGAAGGGTCCCTGCTCCTTTTCAGGCCTCACTGTGATGTGTACCTCCCCTCGGACTGGGCCTCTCCTGGGACCTCTCCTTTGTGGGTCCTTCCAGCCCAGCCTCTCCCTTGGGAAGCCAACAGGAAAGGGCCGTTGTGGCTCTTGGTCACCCACTATCAGCCGGTGACTGTACAATCAGACTTCCTCTCCTCCCTCTAGTTGCCATCTCTTGCTCATGGACCTCTCTCTCCCTCTTGGGACCCACTGCCCACTCTGTCTCAGTCCCAACTCCCATAGTCCCAATTTTTCCACAAAAGGGATCACATGATACCAATTATAGGTCAGCTCCAAATGAGGCTCAGGGACCAGTCCGGTTCTCAGCTAGAGACACTTTAAATAACTATTGTTGGTGACATGAGGTGACTCAGCCTGGCCCTTCTGGCTGAAGCCTGACACTGACTTCAGGACCCAGCACAAGCCAGTTCCAGTTGCCATGACCTGAGCCTGACTTGGAGCAGACCTTGGTCCCAGTGCCCCAATCTCCTGCCTTCTGTCAAGTCAAAGTGTATTTCTGCCTGCTCTGGACCTGCCCTGTGGGAGGCTCCTGAGTCCTGAAGATGACTCAGAAACAGTCTCTGAGTCACTCTAGAGAAGCAGTCTCCTATGTAAAAACATGGAGGCCATTCAATCATTCAGCAACATTGCTTGATCACTTACTATGCATCAGACACTGGTGACACAACAATGAAAAAGAGAGACCGAGTGCCTGCCCTCATGGAATTGAGAGTGTAAGGCCCATCACAGACAAACAAGCAATCGTATTCCAATGAGCAACAGCTATGCTAGAGGAAATACCAGTGGCTAAGAGGAAATACAGCAAGGGCATTTAAACTTGACTTGGACATTAGGATTGAGGGGGAGCTGTCTAAGAATGGCTCCCCATAGCAGCAATGTCTGAGCTGAAGCATAAACTGGAGTTCACCAGGCAATAGGAAGTAAGTGTGAACACATTAGGCAGTGGGGCTGTGGGTGGAGAGGCGGGGATATTTTCCAAGCCAGGGAACCATATTTACCAGGTATGAGATGATGAAAGGAAACCTCTTGTGATGCAGATTGAAAGTTGTGTTGTGTGGATGGAATAAAACTTACCAGCGGTGGTGACTGATGAAGCTGGTGGTGCAATCCAAGACTAGATTATGGAGGACCTTGTATATCATTGTAGGGAGTCTGGCATTTATAGACAGTGGACCTTTAGGAAGCCACTAAGAGATTTTAAGCTGAAGAATGCCATGGACAGCTTTGCAAC
This sequence comes from Lipotes vexillifer, assembly GCF_000442215.2. Lineage (NCBI taxonomy): Eukaryota > Metazoa > Chordata > Mammalia > Artiodactyla > Lipotidae > Lipotes > Lipotes vexillifer. Next base: position 763,202 of record NW_006773945.1, on the reverse strand, counting down.
TTTGACAAAGAAGTAAGTGTGACAACCGGGATGTGGGTGATAAGCTGGAGTCAGAGGAGGGGGTGGCTGACTCTGTCTGGTTTGGGGGCCAGACCAGAAATTCATCCTCAGGACCCAAGGCCTTCCCCTGAATGCATTTCTTTTCCTAGACCCAGAATCTGGCCCAGGCTGCCAGGTTGCCAGGCCTCCACTGAGCCTGACCTCCAGCCCTGTGACTGACCTTCAGACAGCTTTCATGTCACAGACTCTGCTCCCTCCTGCCCCTGGTGATGGACTTCAGCATCACTCCTGGCCCTACTGTTCCAGCTGTCCAGTGAGATGCCTGTTCCCCACCTCACCAGGTTGGGCCCCATGCTGCAGCCCCACCGCAAAGCACATCCAGGTTTCAGGCCCTTCTAAACCTGCTTCATTCCACAGCAATCTGATCCCCAACTTCTGATACCACAGCTTAAACTATAGCTGGTTTAAGGAGTTCACACTATGACAGGGCATAGGAAAGATGCCCCAAAAGAGATATCCCTCTCACCTTGCCCTCTGAGGGTTCTAGCTCAGTAGTTTTGACTTTGAGCAAATTATTTAGCCTCTGTACCCTCAATTCCCTCATCTGCAAATGGGTATAATAACCAGACCTACTTCATAGGTTTGCTGTGGAGATTCAATGACAACACTTGTAAAGGGCTTTGAAAATTATCTGACACAAAGGAAAGTTAGCCTCCATGGTAATTAAGAGCAGTGCCCTGCTCCTGAATAAACTTAAACGGGGTCCTATGAGGTCATGCAGAAGAGGGCAGGGGTCAGCAAGTCAGGGAAAGGGAAAATAGTGGGATTTCCCTCAAATAAACAAAGCCACCAAATGTTTCCAGAATTGAGAAAAAGTCTTAAGAGAAAATGCTTCCACTGATAGGGTGGCCACTCAATTGGTCTGTTACTATCAGCTTCTGAGTTTCACTAAGTCCCCGAGTTTCCCTCATTTTGAAGAGTGAGGGCAGAAGAAAAAGCATGACCTTTAGATTCAGACCAAACTGAGTTTGAACACTGACTCTGCCACCTGCTAGCTGTGTGACCTTAGGAAGCTCACTCCAACTTTGGGAGCCTCAGATTCCTCACCTGCAAAGTGGGCACAAGTATACCTACCCACGTGTGGAGATGAAGAGAGAGGAGAGAGTCTCTACATGACCTGGCGGGACGTGGTGCTCAAATCAGAGGCGTTTCCTTTCTCTTGGATTCACACCTACCAACACATTTAAGAGAAGCACCCTATGAGCAAAAGGAAGACGGAGATACCCTGGGGCTTAGGCAGAGATGAGCTCTCAGGAGGTGAGACTTGGGAGGGAGGGCACTGAGGACGCCTCTTAGAGGACTTTTCTTCTCTCAGGTCCTTTGCTCATTCCCGGGAGGATTGGGGGCGTCGTCATTTCCAGGACTGTGAGGGTCAGAGGGACTCACAAGGAGAAAGGCAGACCTCCTTCAGTGTTCCACATCCTGCTGCCTCCAAGCTGGGCTGTCAGCCCAGGAGTCATTAGCAGGTGGCAGGGCTGAGCACGGGGCCATCAGTCAGAGGAGAATGTCTGCTGCAGTTCCTGGGATCCAATAGTGCCCTAAGGAGCCGTTGGCAGTAATGATGATGGGTATTTAAGCAAATGAACTGTTAATGACCAGGCAGAGGTGAGCTGCTTCCCAGACCAGCTGGAGCCCAGAGTTGGCAAAGGCGGGATGGGCAGGAATAAGGAGAGTGGAGAGGAAAGAGACTTCATTTTCTTCTCATAAATTGGTTTCCCCAGGGATTCTTGGTTGGCCATGGGGCAACCCCTCCTTTATCTGCTGTCCCTTACCCCAGATCCCATCATCACTTCCATGAATTACTGCCAAGAAACTTCTGGCCACCCTACCAGGTACACCCCACTCCCGCTCTCACACCCACCCCCATCTTTCTAGCTCAATCCTTCTTGCCACATAGCAAAAAGGAGTCTTGTCAGCAGGGAAAGAACAGCAGGTCTGTTGGCCAGCTGGTTCAGGTTCAGTGGATCCTGGTGGCTGGAGACTGACTGACTGAGGTAGATGAAAATAGTAATATTAACAACCACACCATCCACTGATAATATTACTGCTACGACAACTGTGTACAGGGTGCCAAATATGTGCCAGACATTGTCCTTAACCCTTGATGAACATTGTTTAGTTTATTACCCACACGATTCTTGAAGTAGAGATTGACACTCCCATTTTACAGAGGAGGAAACTGAGGCTCAGAGAAAGGAAATGGCTTGCTCAGAGATTAGGGAGCTAGAGAGTTGGTACAAAACTCTGCCCAAGATCAGCAGAGAGAGTGAAGTAAGAGAATTTTTCTTTTATCACCCAAAGCATAATGTAGGAAGAGCAGAAACACCTAAGCGAGGCCTGAGAAGACATTGGCTGAAAACAGGAGGTGGAGCCAAGATTGAGGTTTTGCACCCTTCACATCCATACAGAGTTTGATGGACAGGGGGTTAAGTTGCTTCAACATCCTGCAGGGGGATGCTTTTGTTCCAGCCTCTATGTGTTTACATTCTTGCTTTGCCCCTGGGCCCATCCAAACCCACACTGGTGAAAGAATGTATTCTCTGGTTTAAAAAAAAAAAAAAAAAAAAAAAAAAAAAAAAAAAAAAAAAAAAAAAAAAAAAAAAAAAAAAAAAAAAAAAAAAAAAAAAAAAAAAGACATCATTCCGGTCTTAGCACAGGCCCTGCCACATTCTTGCTGTGTGACCTTGGGCAAATTTCTTAACTACTCTGAACTTGTTTTCACATATATAAAATGGAATGCTATTTATTCTGTAATTATTAAGTAAATAAACACACAGACAAAAACAACATGGGAATCGATATGGTATAGAAGGCAGGCCCTTTTTTTTCCTGGTTCTGATTCCAGACAGCAGGGTGGATTTGGCAAGGTGTTTAACCTCTGTGACGCTTTGTTTTCTCATCTGCAAAACTGGAATAATTATTTGAAATCATTTTAAAGATTGTAGGTGATATAAAATAAAACATCTGGCATATAATCAGTCAACAAAAATAGTAACTGCAATTAATTTTTTTTATCAAGGCAGAGAATATGGTGCCTGACCCAATGCCTTAGTCCCACAGTTAGAAGTTCCTGTTCTGTTTCTTCTCTTCTACTCTCATCTTTGAGAAACTCTCCTTGCACTTTCTCCAGGGAGGCTTTCTGCTGTCACCTACAGCACTGTATCTCCTCCAAACTCAAAAGTTTCTTTCAGTCAGTTAGTGATTAACTAATCTTGTATTGTCCACTGATGCTTCATGTATTGTTAGCTATCACACTGGAACTTTGTTAGAAGCCTGTAATTGGCTACGTGAATTTGCACCCATAACCTTCCTCTGAACCTGTTTCCTCATGAACAGACGGAGGATTGGACCAGAGCCTGATCTTCTGTCTCCAAACCATGGGATTTTCCAGGATCCTGAGCACAGCCCACCCCCTCCCCCCGCCCCATCCTTTGCTCACATAATCCCCTCTTCCTCAAGAGCCCTTATCCTACCGCTATAGCCCAGGACCCATCTGAAATGCCACTTCTGCCATACAGTTTCTTTAATCCCCTCTAGGCAGAGGTGGTTTCCCTTTTGGAGTTCAAGAATCTTTGGTTTTAGCCACTGCCCCACGTGGATCTTTCTGGGCTTTGCCTGAAATTGTCACCCCTCCTAAGGGATCACAGGGGTGTGAGGAGTGTCCCCGCGTCTCCTAAAGCACCAATACTCTAAGCCTTGCTCAACAAGTGCTCCTGAATCTTAAGGTCCTCTTCCAAGCACTGCGGAGAAACCCAAGGATGTGCTATGCAACTCTTAACAGGGAGAATACACATCCAAGTCACCATTTCTGCTAAAAGGGAGACAAATTCACACATGGGGATCCCTGCGTATCACTTTCACATGGACAGAAACCTGCACCCCATCTTTCTTCGTTCTCTGATGTCTTTCCTATTGCAAGATTGTCTTCACCTTATCCCGTTTCTTTTGACACTTGTGCTAGGAGCCCTAGACCAGGGCAAATTCCCTGACTCCAGGAGCTGTATTTTTCTTCTGCTGTAACTGGCATCTATTCAGGCGGATGAGTGAATATTTATTAGATCTCAGCAGGTTTCAGTCACTTTGCTTTCTAGTGAAATGTGCCCACTGCTGAAACCAGACCTTGTTGGCCATTTATCAGGTCAACTAAGTGAAAGGGGAACTGCGTAGAGATGGGAGTTCAGGCAGGTCCAGGAAATTTTGGCTGCAAAAAGAAGTCATGCCAAAAAAAATGAGTCCCCGGATGGTCATTTGAAACTGATGGATTAAGAGATAAGCACCGGAGTTGTGATCTCGACACACAGAATCACTGGACCAATCATTCTCATAATTAGATGTGAGTGGCAAGCATTTAGTGTATTTTTTTTTTTTTTTTAACTTTTAAAAGTGCATGGAACAAAAGCTGTTGGAAATAGCAATTGCCGTTTTTCGAAAAAGAGGTTGGGGAGAAGAAAGCGCTATTTACTAAGTGCCTGATGTATACTGAGCGCTAGGCATAAATTGGTAATTTTCTAATTTGGGTTTTCTTTTTTGTTTTTTGGGTTTTTTTGGCAGAGAAACATTTTATCACGTGAATAATTCTCCAAAAGCCCAACATACAAAAGAGACAGAAGAAGAGCTGCTCTTGTTGAAGCCCAGGTGAGAGACCTCAAGCCCACCCACTCCTTCAGTCTCTTCCTACCCAAATCCCCATAAAATTAGCCCTTGAAGCTCATGAACTGTCTTTCAAAAATATTGATTAACTCAGTCCTGATGGCAATTCTTCAATGACAGTATTATTTTCCCATTTTACAGATGAGTTCCGTGAGACTCAAAGAGGTTTAGTCGTGTGGCTGGGAAGTGGACATGAGTCACTCTTGGAACTATGCCCCCCTGATTCCAGCAAGCCCAGTGCTCCTTCTGCACCATCAGGCCACCGTCTGTTTGGAAGAGGAGAGACTGCAATCATGGAGCCCAGAGTGAAGCTGTCCCTGTAATCCATGTGAGAGGGGCAAGGGATGAGAAAAAAGCGGAGCTGAAATGCATGAGACATTGGAGAGGACCAAACAATAGGTCTCTGGCCTGACCAGGAGGAGGGGGAGAGGGGGGAGGCAGAGGGGATCAGACCCCACCTTCTTTTTGTCCAGATGATACTCCACATCTCAGAGACTTCGTATTTCATTCGGCCTCCCCTCACGAGACAGTGCTCCCCTCGTGTGAACACCACCCTCCTCCTTGCCTGAGTGTCCCTCTGCCATCAGCACTTCCCTGTCTCTGGGTGACACAAGCCAAACATCTGCTGAGAAACAGTCCTCACAGTCAAAGAGTGCGGCTCTGAACGTCAGAGCCTCATCAATGAAGAGGCTGATGCAGCCCCAATGGACAGCCATCCAGTGGTGAAGGTGATTTGGTGTCCCCAAAATGCCAGTGTGTTTGTGAACACGTTGAGTGTGATAAGGCTGAAGGCCAAGACCCAGATGGAAGAGTGTCCTGCAGCCCAGCCAGTGCTGGTGGGGGTAGGGACGAGTGGAATGTCTGTCCCCTTGCTAGTCCTCAATGGCAGTGCTCACCTCACTGACCACATAGCCTTCATTTCCAGACCAATGAAGTCTCCTGAGTGAGCAAGACCGGCAACAAATAACCCAGTTCCCCAGGAAATGACCAGCAGCTCACCCTACCTTTTGCCACTCCCACCATGTTTCCTCCGTTCTGGCATATTCATAGGAGTCTTCAGAAAGAGCTAAATGAGAGCATTCATTCAACACCAATATAACTGTGTCCTAGTACGGATGCTTTATGCTGACAGACATAGTAGGCTGAACATTCCCAGCTTCTCTGCCAGCTTCCAGCCTGAGGTGGCCATAAGACATAGCCCCGGGCATGACAAATAAGTGGGAGCTTGTTGTGAGACTTCTGGGAGAGCTTTTGATTTCCTGACACAGATACTTCTCCTCCCGTTTGCCACTTCCTACTGGATTGCAGGTGTGATGGAAGGAGTTGCAGCAGTCATACTGCAACCATGAAGGAAAGGAGAAGAGAATTGCATAGACGTCCCACAGAGAGTTGAACTGTTAGCCAGCAGTTGCTTGCCTCTAGATATCTCTTTGTGTGATAAAATTAAGTCTCTACGGGTTTAAGTCATTATAGCTGGATATTTCTGTCACTCAAAGCCAAAAACATTCCTGACACAGCACATGATCTATATGACCTTCACAGCAACACTGGGAAGTAGGGATTATTATCTCTTTTCCATACATGAGGAAATTAAAGTTGGGAAAGGTGAATTACACAAAAGGTATTCACCTTGTAGTGGTAAATTAAGATTTGAATTCATATCTATATTATGTATAGCTTCTTACATATATGTTTATATATACATATATATTTTTACATATATATGTTTATACACATATTATGTATACATACACACACATACACACACACATACACACATATCCTTTTTAAACCTTTACCTAATTTCTTCTGAGCCCATGGTGACAATATTCTCTTTATCTTGAGACTGTAATGATTTATCTCATAGGCTAACATTATTTTTGGCCCACTGGATACAAGTAAAAGTCATCCTGGAGAAAATGCAGATGATTTGGAAGTGCCATATTAAGGAAATAATATTAAGGGGGGAAAAAAGGCTTGGATGTGTGAGGCACCTTGTAGAGGATAGAGAGCAGTGAATCTGGAGCAGGGAGATGTATGTCATGGTCCAGCTTTGCCTGATGCTAACTTGTTGTAAAGGCCTTGACAAGGCACCCCCCTACCCTGCAACTTGGTTTCCCCACCTATAAAATGGAGTGAGTGTCTGGTGGATGTATGAGTGTGGGATGGTGTGTATGTATGTGGGTGTGTGTGGCAGGGGGAATAGAGAGAGACGTTATCTGATATTTAAAATGATTTTAATGTTGACAATGCTGTGATACATACATATATATGTATATGTGTATGTTTTTTAAGGGACTATATGGCCACTGGCTAGTAACCCCACCTCGACCAGAACTACAGATTCTTTGGTGATCAATTACCTGTGAAATGGTGGGGATGCACCCACCTCTTGGGGTGGAAGGTGGGATGCACATCCATAGGAAGAGACACCCATCAGCAGAGGGCCAGCGCCTCATGAGGCTCTTCCCAGAGCAGCTAGGGCCCACCTCCACTACGCCGAGGCCTTTGGGACATGACCTAGGGACTAGAGTTGGTTGGTTGTTCCTGGTGAAGACAGCCTGCTCTCAGAAGCTGTATCTTCATGACCCAGCTACCAGGGCCTAGCAGAGCTATTCTCTTAGAGGCTGCTTCTATTTTTTAATTTTTATTTTGTTTTTCTACTTACAATGTGTTCCAACATCCATGCTCTTTTTACGGAGGCAAAGAGGCCACCTCAGCCATCAGCAGGTGAGGGGACCCATCCTCCCCTGACATTATAATCTGGGGTGTGGAATGGGCTTCCGGGTCTGACCCTCACTCACATCCTCCTTTATCACTGAGCCACATCAAGAACAAGCCTCTCACAGAAGCTGTTTGATCTTGGATTACCCTTTCCTGAGATCAAAATGTTTGCTGGGATTACCCAGGATAGATTGAGATTAACATGTGGTGTTTTGCTGAATAGCCTCAGGCTCTTGGCTTCCTTTCCTCACTTGAGCTGCCAAAATAAACTCCCACCCACACACGTCCTTGGTCTGTCTGGCTTGCCTAAAGTAAAAACATAGAGGCAGAGGAACTGTTCTGTAGCAGATTCTCTCCACATTCACAAAGGGAGCCCAGAGCTCTTCCATCTAAGGTGGCCCTCAGCCCCCCCCCAGAGTTGAGTTTCTTCCCCTCCCGTCCTAACCAAAGGCTCAGGGCCAAATGGTCATCACTGCTTCTGGTAGAGACTCTTCTAGGATCTCCATGGTCTTTGACTTGGGCAGTCCAGCACTGTCCAGCCTGCATTCAGCAAACGTTCACTAAGCACACACATTACTTAAAGACTTGCCATGCCGCTGGGCCACAAGGACCCAGTGGTGAAAGAGATGAAAGAGTCCCTGCTCTTGGTTTACACCATACAGTTTACACATAATAGTTGGCTTTTTTCCTCTCCAAAGCCAGTGCTTTGTCTGCAAAGAAAGAATCATGAAGGAGAATACCAGTTACTCATCCCATGAAGGGTGTTCACATTTAAACTTATCTAACACTTAGTGATACTCCATGTGACAGACTCTGGGCTACAGACAATTTCACATATTCAGAGTACTCAGTAAATGTCTGTGGAACTGGATTGTTTGTTAACATTATTACAGCTGCCAGAGATATTATTTGCCCAGTTTTCAGTTAAGATGAGGTGCAGAAACATTCCTATGTTATCCACAGGACCACCATTACCACTACCACCACCATTAGCACCACCATTAGCACCACCATTAGCACCACCATTACTGCCACTACCATGGCTACTTCCCTACTGCTACTGCTACCACTTATACATCACTACTAGCCACTCAAATTTATTGGCTGTTAGTCCCAAGCCCTGTGCTACTGTATGAAATTTATTAATTAATTTAGATATCACAATAACCCTATCCATTAGAGATTATTTTCTCCTATCGGCAGATGAAACAATTAAGTGATAGTTACATAGCTACAAGTGACAAAATCAGGCTCCAGCCCCAGGCAGTGTGATTGCAAAGTCCATGCCCTTCAACACCATCTTCTGCTTCGTCTCTAGATTCCTCTCTAGCACCCAGAGCTGTATGAGTCCAAAGTCATACATCCTGACAGTGGGATTTGTAACAAGTCTAGAATGCAGGGGGCAGGTCCACGAGACATGCAGGTGTTGGGAGCTGAGCCTGAGGCTGGTATGGATTCAGGGACCACACTATACCTCTTAGCCAGGAACATTCCAGAGGAAGGAGGAGGTGAGCATGAAGGTTAGGCTGAGGAAGTGAGTCTCTGGCCAAAAAAAAGGGTTGCTGACAGAGAGCAGAGACCCACTGTGAGTCCCAAGTCCCTGAGCTCAGAGGACCACACACACTTCTCCTGATGGCAGCAGCATCTGAGTGGAAGCACTGCTCCAAACACATGCAGGACAAGATATTAGGGCCCCAACCTCTCAGGCCAGGAGAGGTTGACAACAGACACATGGGCCAGATCCCTGCTACACACTGTCCCCACCTTCCTTCTTCAGGTCATACCTCACACTGAATGTTCATCCCAGCACTGCTAGCCCTGAATATGATGCAGCTAACTTGGCCCTGCTAAGTCAGTCCACTCCTTAAGCCCTTAACCCCCTCATATCCTGCTAACAATCTGCCCGTGATAGGGTGAAACCAGTGACTCATGCTAGCTCTGTAATCCCTGACCCCTTTTGTCCACTTGCAAGATGTTTGCACATCCTCCGTGATCGAGTATCTCAACAGTCATGTCCCCTGTGAAAACTTCCTCTATGCCAGGACCCCAGCACTTCATACATCCCACTCTTAGGGCAACAATCAAGCTGTTTTGCTATTTTGTAGGGTTTCAATCACTTCTGGACTAACTTGTTGACAGCCAGGTTATCTGTTTATCTTTTTTATCTTTGCTTCCCCTGTAGTGCTTAGTCCAGTACCTGCCTTAGAGTAGTGGCTCAGTAAATGTGGAAGGAAGGGGTGTGGAGGAGAAAGAAGGAGATTGGGAGGGAGGGAAGGGAGAAGGGAGGAAAGAACAGAAGAAAAGAAAGAAGGAAGGAAAGGGAGAAGGAGGGAAGGAGGGAGAAAGGGAGGGAAGGTCTGGAGGAAAGGAAAAGAGGTTTAGGCGTTTAGTACGCCATACCTCTGACCTTTCCTAAGCCCAGCCCCCAAATCACGCAAACTTCAGTTCCCAGTACAGAGTTCAGCTTAATCTGGCCTTGACTTGTGTTCATTACCATAGATTTAAAGGCTGAAGGAAGCCCATCTCTCAGGACTTCTTACCCACCAGAGAGCTGAAGGAAGTCACTAGAGTAAAAGAGGGTGGCAGCTGGTGTGGGAAAAGGACATGGAATATTTTTTAAAATAAAGTTATGTATCTATCTATCTATCTATCTATTTATTTATTTATTTTTGGCTGCATTGGGTCTTTGTTGCTGCACATGGGCTTCCTCTAGTTGCGGCGAGCGGGCTTCTCATTGCGGTGGCTTCCCCTGTTGTGGAGCAGGGGCTCTAGGCGCACAGGCTTCAGTAGTTGTGGCTCCATGCAGGTGTTGGGAGCTGAGCCTGAGGCTGGTATGGATTCAGGGACCACACTATACCTCTTAGCCAGGAACATTCCAGAGGAAGGAGGAGGTGAGCATGAAGGTTAGGCTGAGGAAGTGAGTCTCTGGCCAAAAAAAAGGGTTGCTGACAGAGAGCAGAGACCCACTGTGAGTCCCAAGTCCCTGAGCTCAGAGGACCACACACACTTCTCCTGATGGCAGCAGCATCTGAGTGGAAGCACTGCTCCAAACACATGCAGGACAAGATATTAGGGCCCCAACCTCTCAGGCCAGGAGAGGTTGACAACAGACACATGGGCCAGATCCCTGCTACACACTGTCCCCACCTTCCTTCTTCAGGTCATACCTCACACTGAATGTTCATCCCAGCACTGCTAGCCCTGAATATGATGCAGCTAACTTGGCCCTGCTAAGTCAGTCCACTCCTTAAGCCCTTAACCCCCTCATATCCTGCTAACAATCTGCCCGTGATAGGGTGAAACCAGTGACTCATGCTAGCTCTGTAATCCCTGACCCCTTTTGTCCACTTGCAAGATGTTTGCACATCCTCCGTGATCGAGTATCTCAACAGTCATGTCCCCTGTGAAAACTTCCTCTATGCCAGGACCCCAGCACTTCATACATCCCACTCTTAGGGCAACAATCAAGCTGTTTTGCTATTTTGTAGGGTTTCAATCACTTCTGGACTAACTTGTTGACAGCCAGGTTATCTGTTTATCTTTTTTATCTTTGCTTCCCCTGTAGTGCTTAGTCCAGTACCTGCCTTAGAGTAGTGGCTCAGTAAATGTGGAAGGAAGGGGTGTGGAGGAGAAAGAAGGAGATTGGGAGGGAGGGAAGGGAGAAGGGAGGAAAGAACAGAAGAAAAGAAAGAAGGAAGGAAAGGGAGAAGGAGGGAAGGAGGGAGAAAGGGAGGGAAGGTCTGGAGGAAAGGAAAAGAGGTTTAGGCGTTTAGTACGCCATACCTCTGACCTTTCCTAAGCCCAGCCCCCAAATCACGCAAACTTCAGTTCCCAGTACAGAGTTCAGCTTAATCTGGCCTTGACTTGTGTTCATTACCATAGATTTAAAGGCTGAAGGAAGCCCATCTCTCAGGACTTCTTACCCACCAGAGAGCTGAAGGAAGTCACTAGAGTAAAAGAGGGTGGCAGCTGGTGTGGGAAAAGGACATGGAATATTTTTTAAAATAAAGTTATGTATCTATCTATCTATCTATCTATTTATTTATTTATTTTTGGCTGCATTGGGTCTTTGTTGCTGCACATGGGCTTCCTCTAGTTGCGGCGAGCGGGCTTCTCATTGCGGTGGCTTCCCCTGTTGTGGAGCAGGGGCTCTAGGCGCACAGGCTTCAGTAGTTGTGGCTCCAGGGCTCTAGAGCGCAGGCTCAGTAGTTGTGGCGCACGGGCTTAGCTGCTCCATGGCATGTGGGATCTTCCCGGACCAGGGCTCGAACCCATGACCCCTACACCGGCAGGCAGATTCTTAACCAATGTGCCACCGGGGAAGAAGGACGTGGAATTTTAAGTTCCAGGATTTATATTCCAGTCCCAGCTATTTTTATTTTGGATTTGTCCCTGCCCCTCAGTTTCCCTCTCTCTAAAATGGGAATAGTGCTGTCTCCTTCCAGGGAGTGTGGTGAGGATGTAAATAAAAACACAAAGCAGGTGAAAGTGTGTTGTGGATGGGAGCACGCCTTGCAGATGTTCTTTCTTATTCCAGTCAGAGTGTCTCCACTGAGTCAGACTCCCTCGGGGGCAGAGGGCTATGAGTCACTCTGCCCCCAGGCGAATCTGGCTCGAGGGTCACCACCAGCCTTCTTCTGGGTCCGTCTCCTCAGGCCTCCCCATGGCAGCCTCAAATGAGGAAGCCAACCCAGGATGCATTTTGTATAGCTCCTGGAGCTCACCTCAGCTGACCAAGAAGGAGAAAGAAGGATGGAGGAGGAGACACAGCAGCAGCAAAAGCCTCCTGGGGGGCGAGCCACTCTAGAATAGCTCTTCCCGAGCTCTGCAGAGACCTCGCCACCGGGGAAAATGCCAGAAAAATACCGGCTAATTTCGGAGGCTCCACGTTGGTGGGCCAACAGCCCAGGGAGAATGAGCAATTATGATTTCCATCTAAGCAACATATGCTGTTTGCTGGCCTCTTTCGAACAGCTGTAGGTTAGATGCTGTTAAGATTAGTCTCCTTCTCTCCTCCATATTTCAGACTTCAAATTAAACTAAAATAACAGCACCTGCTGACCCAAAAGC
>NW_006773945.1:727698-750652 GCF_000442215.2 Lipotes vexillifer | reverse complement strand
CCCCATTGGAAATGTGTCCTCATACACAATTACTGCAAGGAGGCTGGTCACCATTGTTACCCGCCTATTCTTCCTGAATGGGAATGGCAGCGAAGTTTCCCAGGCAGCTGCAGCAATTCAATTGTATAACTGGAGCTGGCCCCGCGCCAACCCTCAAGAACTCAAGTGGCACCAAAAGATACTATATTGATTTGCAATCGAACATAATAGGCCATCAGCTTAATTATTACTGAAGTGACAAGGTTCTGGGTATTTCATATTTATATTTCAGGGCCTGTGAAGGATGAATGTAAATCTTTTAAATGCACGGATTTGCATATCTTCAGAAGGGTTGAGTGCTCTTATTACATTCATAGCCTTTGAAAGACCAAAAGGCCTGGCTATTGAACTCAGGTTGCCAGATCCCACCCACATTTGCTTGGATGAAGAGACAGAAGGCATAAAAGGGAAATTGCTTTCAGTCCCCCCACCCAAAAAAAATACCCTAAAAAAAAAGGAAGCCCACTACTCAACTGCATCAAATTCAGACCTCTTTGGGGGCCTCTGTAAGAGATTAGTTATGGGTCTTATTGGACAGAGGCATTTGGTCACTGAGAAATGAAACCAATGACTTCTTGGATCCATGAGGCCCCCGCTCTGCTCTGTCCTTCCAGCCTGTTCCTGGCTCTTGCAGGCCAGTAGAACCTCAGGAGCTGCCGAGATGTGGGCAAGGAGAGGATGGGACGATATAGAAGTTCACACTCCAAGTAGCTACTACGCATCAGCACCACACTGAGACCAAAGATGCAAAGAGAAATGGTCTCATCTGAATCCCATCATTGTCATCAACCCTCCTTCCCACACATTCTGTTAGAAACTCTCACCCTAGCAAAATTTTAGAACCATTCCAAATTTCCCCCTATCCATCACTCTCTAGATCCAATAAGTTATTGAATTTTATAGATTCCTCCTCCTAAGTGCCCCTTGATTTTTGATCTCTGTCCCCTTTCATTCAGGTCTCAAGACAGAGCCTGGACTCATGAGATTTTCCTATTGCATCTTTCTGCCTCCCTCTTACTGAATCCCTGTCTACTCTCTATTCTGTCATCAGAGGGCCTTTCTGAAAAGGCTGGGAACATATGGTTCTCCTGTCTAAAATCCTTCACTGGTACCCATAGGATAAAATTCAACTCTCTTCGCACACAGGCTTCAGCCTTCACACCAGCCAACTATTCCCTAGTTACACACTCTCACCCTTTACATGTGGTATTTCAATTCTCTTTGCCTGAATGCCTTCTTCTCCTTGTCAATGAAGAGACAAGAATCATCTTCCAAGACTCACGTGAAATCATTGCATTCTACCTTACCTGGGCCTCCTTGTCTGCAAGTCCATTTCACTTTGTTCATCTGTGTGTTATAAAACTGATCACATTGCGCTTTACTTGTTTACATGTCTGCTGCCTCCACTCAGAGGGCCTCACAGTCAGAAAATGTGCATTTAAATCTCTTTATCCCCAGGACCTAGGTCAGGGCCTGGAATGCAGGAAGTGTTTAACAACTGTTGGTTGAATCTTTATCCCCAGGGAACATCAGACGCGTACTGAACATCTATTATATGTGAGATTTGTTCCAGACACGGAACCAAAAGTAGCCCTTGCCATATGGGAACCCAAGGCCTCGGACCAAGACACTGCTATCAGCACAGCCGTCTATGAATGACCAAAGGAATAGTTTAGGCATCAAGTGTTCTCAAAACACAGATCGGCAGGAGATTTGTGTCCTGGCACATTTGTTAGAAAACAGAACTAGAACTAAATCTGAAATCCTACCATTAAGAGGCAGAGCTATTTGAATCTACCTCTTCTGATCTCTATATTTTATAGATGAGCAAATTGAGAAAAAAAAGGTAAGATTTATAAGTTTACAAGAGTCGTAGAAATTCTGACTCCTAAGTCCATATTCCTTTCCACTACGCATTATGAGATGGGTAGGACTCGTTTTAACACGGAGTAGGGAGAATATTCCAGAGGATGGCTCTAATCATCCCCCCATCCTCAGTAATGTCAATATCACCACTGCCATCAACCCCATTCCCAATACCACTTTTGTCACCATCATTGTCTGTATTTCCCTGACAGTGCTCCAGTCCCCCTCCTGCCACCATCCCCAACACCATGATCTGCACTGGAAAGGCCTATGGGTTGAGGAAAAAGTGGAAAGAGAAGGTGTTTTGTTCTTGTTTCCATCACCTTTACCACTTTTATTCCTGCTTCTTTCTACTCCATATTCCTGGACCATCTAGACAGTTCCTGTCCTTTCACATCCGGGCCCTGGCACTGACAAGGGGCCATTGGGAAAACCTCCCCACTCCAGGAAGCATTTTTATTCCCTTGAACAGAGAAGCTCTCTTTTATTGCAAGGGAGCTAGATCAAAGAGGATCCAGGAAGGAAAAAAAAAAAAAAAAAGAATTAAAAAGAGAGAGAGTATTGCAAAATTTGGGAAACCAGAATTCTCTCTACAAAGGTAATGGGGCAATAGGAGTTAAGATCTAATAATTCATGAAGGCTCAGAGATTCTGAAGAGGGAGACGACCATCTTTACCCAGGTCAGGAAATCCTGAGAAGTTCTCCAGGACAGAGTGGGATCCCTCTCTCTGACTCTTGAGTTCCCCATTGCTAATTCCAACCTCTGCCGTTTTGGGGGAACCTCATTTAGACCTGCTCCTTTGCCTTATATCCTTTGGGAAGGGCCCAGCACCTCCATCGGCATCACCCAGGAGAGAAATCCCGGGCTGGCAAAGACTCAATCCCTAGAGTCCTCAGCAGCAGCATCACCACGACCGCCACTCCTGCCAGGCTGAGCACAAAGGAAGGCATTATCCTACGAGTAGCAGAAGGCGCAGAGGACACCTGCTCAGGCAATTCTGCAACAAAAGGAAGTGAGGCTGGAAATTGGACAATTGTTCCTAAGTAGCTGAGGGCCCAGCTGAAGGGGATTTTCTTTAATAAGGATGATAGAAGCCAGCTTTAAAGGCAGATGGAGATTTTCCAGAATCTAGGGTTTCACCAGGAAGAGCAGGAGAGGAAAGCAGGCCCCAGAAAGACACCTCTCTTCTCATCCTCGTGAAGAGGAAGGTGGAGTGAGGATCTTTCTCACAGGCTTCGGAACTATTTCACATGGGGCAGTATTGCTAAGGGCATAGTCTCTGTGAGCACCTTAGGGAGGCAGTGGTACCTGAGACTGAGTGTGGGCTCCCTGAGAATTAGCTATAAAGGAACAGACTCATTTCCTTCTCTCTGCTTCCTAGGCTGGTAGCCTATGGAAATATAGGAGAGCAAGTATATCTGGATTACAGCAAAACATTTGACAAAGTCTTCCTTGTTATCTTCTTGGAAAAGACAGACGATAAGGTAATTAGTGGGATTTAGCACTAGTTAGTACCTACAATTTATTGAGTGCTTACCATGTCCCAAGTACCATACTGGATTTTCCATCCATGGTACCACTGAGTCACCTCACTGCCTCTTTACAGATGAGGAAAGTGGGGCTCAGAGGGGTTTGGTAAACACAGAGCAGCCTGGGTGGATCTGTGCCACCCTATTCTATAATGTTGTCTCCAGGCTAGAATGGTAGCCTGTGCACACACAGTGCACGCTGTTCTGCTTGTGCCTGGAGAGACACCAAAAACACACTTATCACAATCACGTACTGCTCCAACTCTCACACTTCCATGGGCGTGCACATGTGCACACATATCTTATAGGGTTTCCACACTAAACCTTGCGGTCTTGCCTATTTTTACCTTCTGTCTCCATCTAATGGACAGAGCTCCTCTCACCCTGCTGCTAAAGTCACGGCTGTTTTCTCACATCTCAGAAAAAGGCGTTGATCACCTGGGATAACATTCTAAAGTCAAGTGGGCTGAGCAGTGTCCCAAGGATGTGGCTGTGATGGATGTGGATGAGGGAGCTGGGGTAATGAGGCAAGGCCCTACCACCACCACCTCTGAGGCCCAGAGAGCTGTCAGGGCCAGCCTCTCCCCAGGCTACTGCCCTGGAATCCAGGGGAAGTGGGGCAGAAAGACCCTGAGGGCTCCATGGGCCAGGTCTGCCTCCAGATGCGCAGCCTGGCCCTTTATTAGCAGCATGACCACTGAGGAGTGGTCCCTGCATGTCTCCAAACCCCAGTGCTCCCTTTATTAAGATGGGGGTAGACATCCCTATCACAGAGCATTGCTCCAAGGATTGGCAAACCCTGAGCACAGGGTTTGTACTGAATGCCTGTGCCTGACCGATAGCCGGCCCAACCCATTCTGCCACGTTCCCTTGCTGCCACCTTCTGATGCCAAAGCCATCTCCATGGCAAGCTGCACCACACCCTGTCAACAGCCCCCAGGGAAAAAGAGGTGGCAGAGAGTCAGGGGGTGTTGAGACCCTCAGCTGCTCCTGGAGAAGCAGGGCTGACAAGGCGAGGATTGTTTTTCTCCCCTGGTGTGAAGCATGTTGACTTGCTGTTGATAGATGGTGGGATGATACTAATTAAAATGCAGGCAGGAGTGAGGGCGCCTCTTAAGAGTTGTACTCTCCCTGGGGGGAGGGGAAGGCATCAAGGCTCTGTTCTGTACCCACAGCAGCAAGGGTGTCCTCTTACCCTCTCCTTCCCCTTCTGAGAGCAGGTACAACTTGGAGGAAAGGTCTGGGTTTCCCTGTCACTGAATGAGGCAGGTCACAGGGGAACTGCGCTCCAGGTAGAAGCACAGCCTTGTCCTTCCATCCTGATGGGCAGGGGAGGAAACAGGCACCGACTTTTACCATTTTTCATATATGTCACAAGGTCAGAAAAGGTCCTGCCTTCGGGAGAAACTGTTCAAGGGAGCACTTGTCTTCTCTGCTCTCTGCCAGCTCTGCCTCTGGCTCCAATAGTCAAGACTGGAGTGCAAAGGACGTCCTCAGAGGGAAGAGTCTGATAGTCAAAGGCAGAGCCCACAGGGGAGATCTGAGGTGCAAACACTACAGGTGACAGTGCAGGGTTTAGGTCCAGAGGTGTAGAGGCTGGATTTTGAAGCTGGGAGAACGAGTGACCAAAGCAAGGGCAGAGCTGAAACAAGAAAGTGGAGCGCAAAGTGATTGCTGCCTGCAGCCACAGGGCATGCTCAGCTCACCTGGGGGGGTGGGTCCCTCGTGCTGGGCGAAGTTGGACTGCAAGAGACACAGATGAGTTTCCCTTTGATTCTCCTTCTTGCCTCTTCCTGCAAGAGTAAGAAGTGGCTCCTGACTTCTAGTTCTGAGGAGCTAGTACTGGAGATGGTAGAAATTATTAAGGATCTCAGCTGCCAGGTGACATAACTGACGCGGTAGACCCAAGATTCAAACACTTCCCTCATTTCTGGAAACAAGAACACTGAAGTACTCCATTTCCTTAAACTTTATTTGAACAGGAGCCAGTGAGACTTCACAGGAGTAAGTCCCTTCATTACCCTACCTCTGCAAACCCTCAAAAAAGAAAAAAAAAAAAAACGTAGAAGGAGAGAAGGGCAGATAAGGAGGCAAGCTGGAGGCTCAGGACTTGTTGTTGGTCCCTGAGCTTAGAACTCTAACCACAGAGCTTAATCTTCAATTTTCTGGGGCCTTATTTACTGATTTGTAGAAAGGAATGAATGAGATTAGGAAATATCTCACCATCCCTCCCTCTCTTACTTCTTTCCTTCCTTCCTTCCTTCTCAACTTTCTCTCCTCCCCCAGCTCCAGGAATAATTCGACAATCTGCATTTGAGGGTTCTTAATATGTGTAATCATTTCTCTACAATCTGACCTGTAAATAACAAGTTTAGTGAGGATTGTTGGGAAACACTCCCCAGGGATGGCAATGAATTATAGTGAAAATTGAATCAAACTCTCCTACAGACCTAATAGCTAGAACTGCTAACACTGAGGATAATTTCTGAAGTGTTGAAGTAAAGATAAGGCGAAGCCAAAAAGAAATCTCTGTAGACTCAAGAGTCTGCTCCTGTGAGTGCCATCTCCCCAAGGGACAAATTTCTTGGTCACAAGAGATCAAATTCCTTTTCCCAGTCACACATCTGGATGTCTCATATCCTTAGACAATAATTGAGAATGTTATCCCAAACTATTCTTCTGGAAAGAAACAGTCAATGAAAACAAGCAGAAAGATGTTTCCAAATACTGTTTTAACCTCAACCTTTTGCTGGGAGACCCTGCTGTCTCTTTTGTTCATTTCCACCTCCCAGGTCAGGTTTTATTACTGTATTTTAACCAACTAATGGAAGAAAACTGAACAAAGCAAGGAAAAGCTTATACTGTCTTGCCCATAAAAGCTCTGAAAACACAAAGTTTTTTTTCAGCTCCTTTGGTAGCAAAACTTGACCTAATCTGGGAGAGGCTAATCATCCTTATTTATCCCATTTAGGCTCAGAATTCACACATTTTTGTGAATTTGATCATGATGTCCTACCTCAAACACTGCCGAAAGTGTTATGAAATATATGATATGTCTCCTTTATTAACTTTATAAAATAATTTCTTTTTGTAAAAAAATGGAATTCTGAATACATCTGGTCCCAAGGGTATAAGAAAAGGGAGAGTGGATTTGGACTATGTGATCTTCAGAGAGAGCTACAGAATTAGTGAATTTCTGAGCAACAATAAACAAGAAAGCCAAATTTCAGTGTTATTCTCACTAAATAATCATCAGACCAATATGGCTTTTTATGCATTGCAAAAGGCTTTCACTCTTGTGTTTTAAACAATTCATTTAATAAAGTCAGTCACCATCCATTTCAGACGACAAGATATTCTCTTCTCCTGGAATGACATGAGAAGAATTGAACAGGACTATGCATATGCTAATTAAAATACTGTAGTAGCTATTGGGGTTAATAATAATACAAACATCAGTAATGAAATTGAAGACAATTGTTACATTGAGTTGTCTTGGAAAAACTAACAGGAAAGCTGAGAATTTGCATTAACCCTCAACAGAGTCAAACTTTTAGAGAAAAAAAATATCAAAGGTCAGATAGGGCCTGGAGCTGAGCCATGAAGGAGAGAAGTGATTCAGATAAGTACACTATAGTGGGTTCTGCATGTTCAAGAGCAGTCAGGTCTGAAGCTACTCTAAAGTGGTTTTTGATCCACTCCTGGCCCTGTCCTGTCCAGTCCCAGCAGGTTGACCATGCCTGTCCAGCCTTTAAGGACTCCTGAAGAAGCCAGATCCAAAGAAGTCTGGGACAAGACCATGTGGAGAGAGGGCCAGCAATCTAAGTCAGTCCAGCCATTACAGCTGAGCTGTGAGTTGTAGCCACAGAACTGAACCCAGGGCCTTGTGGCTGACAAGATCTTGGTGCTCTGGCCTGCTGTCAGGCCTGTGCCTCTGAGGTGGGAGAGCCGAGTTCAGGACACTGGTCCACCACAGACCTCCCAGCTCCAAGTAATATCAAATGGGGAAAGTTCACCCAGAGATCTCCATCTCAACACTAAGACCCAGCTCCACTCAATGACCAGCAAGCTACAGTGCTGGACACACTACGACAAACAACTACCAAGATAGGAACACAACCCCACCCATTAGCAGAGAGGCTGCCTAAAATCATACTAAGGTCACAGACACCCCAAAACACACCACCAGAAGTGGTCTTGCCCACCAGAAAGACAAGATCTAGCCTCATCCACCAGAACACAGGCACCACACCACTCCACCAGGAAGCCTACACAACCCACTGAACCAACCTTAGCTGCTGGGGGCAGACACCAAAAACAATGGGAACAACAAACCTGCAGCCTGCGAAAAGGAGACCCCAAACACAGTAAGTTAAACAAAATAAGAAGGCAGAGAAACACAGAGCAGATGAAGGAGCAAGGTAAAAACCCACCAGACCAAACAAATGAAGAGGAAATAGGCAGTCTACCTGAAAAAGAATTCAGAGTACTGATAGTAAAGATGATCCAAAAGAATGGAATAGATTGGAGAAAATACAAGAAACGTTTAACAAGGACCTAGAAGAACTAAAGAGCAAACAAACAATGATGAACAACACAATAAGTGAAATTAAAAATTCTCTAGAAGGAATCAATAGCAGAATAACTGAGGCAGAAGAACGGATAAGTGACCGGGAAGATAAAATAATGGAAATAACTACTGCAGAGCAGAATAAAGACAAAAGAATGAAAAGAATTGAGGACAGTCTCAGAGACCTCTGGGACAACATTAGGTGCACCAACGTTTGAAATATAGGGGTCCCAAAAGAAGAAGAGAAAAACAAAGGGACTGAGAAAGTATTTGCAGAGATTATAGTTGAAAACTTCCCTAATATGGGAAAGAAAATACTCAGGCAAGTCCAGGAAGCACAGAGAGTCCCATACAGGATAAAGCCAAGGAGAAACACATCAAGACACATATTAATCAAAGTATCAAAAATTAACTACAAAGAAGAAATATTAAAAGCAGCAAGGGAAAAACAATAAATAACGTACAAGGTAATCCTCATAAGGTTACCGAACAGCTGATCTCTCAGCAGAAACTCTGCAAGCCAGAAGGGAGTGGCAAGACATATTTAAAGTGATGAAAGGGAAAACCCTACAACCAAAATTACTCTACACAGCAAAGATCTCATTCAGATTCGACAGAGAAATTAAAACCTTTACAGGCAAGCAAAAGCTAAGAGAATTCAGCACCACCAAACCTGCTTTATAACAAACGCTAAAGGAACTTCTCTAGGCAGGAAACACAAGAGAAGGAAAAGACCTACAATAACAAACCCAAAACAATTAAGAAAATGGTAATAGGAACATAAATACTGATGACTACCTTAAATTTAAATGGATTAAATGCTCCAACCAAAAGACATAGACTGGCTACATGGATACAAAAACAGGACCCATATATATGCTGTGTACAAGAGACCCACTTCAGACCTAGGGACACATACAAACAGAAAGTGAGGGGATGGAAAAAGATACTCCATGCAAATGGAAACCAAAAGAAAGCTGGAGTAGCAATTCTCATATCAGACAAAATAGACTTTAAAATAAAGACTATTACAAGAGACAAAGAAGGACACTACATAATGATCAAGAGATCAATCCAAAAAGAAGATATAACCATAGAAAATATTTATGCACCCAACACAGGAGCACCTCAATACATAAGCCAAATGCTAACAGCCATGAAACGGGAAATCAACAGTAACACAATCATAGTAGGGGACTTTAACACACCACTTTCACCAGTGGACAGATGGCCCAAAATAAAAATAAATAAGGAAACACAAGCTTTAAATGATACATTAAACAAGATGGAGGTAATTGACATTTATAGGACATTCCATCCAAAAGCAACAGAATACACATTCTTCTCAAGTGCTCCTGGAACATTCTCCAGGATAGATCATAACTTGGGTCACAAATCAAGCACTGGTAAATTTAAGAAAATTGAAATCGTATCAAGTATCTTTTCTGACCACAATGCTATGAGACTAGATATCAATTACAGGAAAAAATCTGTAAAAAAAAATAATACATGGAGGCTAAACAGTGCACTACTAAATAACCAAGAGATCACTGAAGAAATCAAAGAGGAAATCAAAAAATACCTAGAAATAAATGACAATGAAAACACGATGACCCAAAACCTATGGGATGCAGCAAAAGCAGTTCTAAGAGGGAAGTTTATAGCAATACAATCCTACCTTAAGAAACAAGAAACATCTCAAATAAACAACCTAAACTTACACCTAAATCAATTAGAGAAAGAAGAACAAAAAAACCCCAAAGTCAGCAGAGGAGAGAAATCGTAAAGATCAGATCAGAAATAAATGAAAAAGAAATGAAGGAAACGATAGCAAAGATCAATAAAACTAAAAGCTGTTTCTTTGAGAAGATAAACAAAATTGATAAACTACTACCCAGACTCATCAAGAAAAAAAGAGAGAAGACTCAAATCAGTAGAATTAGAAATGAAAAAGAAGTAACAGCTGACACTGCAGAAATACAAAGGATCATGAGAGATTATTACAAGCAACTATATGCCAATAAAATGGACAACCTGGAAGAAATGGACATATTCTTAGAAGAGCACAACCTTCTGAGACTGAAGCAGGAAGAAATAGAAAATATAAACAGACCAATCACAAGCACTGAAATTGAGACTGTGATTAAAAATCTTCCAACAAATAAAAGCCCAGGACCAGGTGGATTCAAAGGAGAATTCTATCAAACATTTAGAGAAGAGCTAATGCCTATCCTTCTCAAACTCTTCCAAAATATAGCAGAGGGGGACTTCCAGGAAGATGGCGGAAGAGTAAGGCGCGGAGATCACCTTCCTCCCCACAGATACACCAGAAATACATCTACACGTGGAACAACTCCTACAGAACACCTACTGAACGCTGGCAGAAGACCTCAGACCTCCCAAAAGGCAAGACACCCCCCAAGGTACCTGGGTAGGGCAAAAGAAAAAAGAATAAACAGAGACAAAAGGATAGGGACGGGTCCTGCACCAGTGGGAGGGGGGTGTGAAGGAGGAAAAGTGTCCACACACTAGGAAGCCCCTTCGCGGGCGGAGACTGCGGGAGGCGGAGCGGGGAGCTTCGGAGCCGCGGAGGACAGCGCAGCAACGGGGGTGCGGAGGGCAGAGCGGAGAGATTCCCGCACAGAGGATCGGTGCCGACCGGCACTCACCAGCCCGAGAGGCTTGTGTGCTCACCCGCCGGAGCGGCCGGGGCTTCGGTCAGAGCGCAGGGAGAGGACTGTGGTTGGCGGCGTGAACACTGCCTGCAGGGGGTTAGTGCGCCACGGCTGGCCGGGAGGGAGTCCGGGGCAAAGTCTGGTCCTGCCGAAGAGGCAAGAGACTTTTTCTTCCCTCTTTATTTCCTGGTGCGCGAGGAGAGGGGATTAAGAACGCTGCTTAAAGGAGCTCCAGAGACGGGCGCGAGCCGCGGCTAAAAGCGCGGACCCCAGAGACAGACATGAGACGCTAAGGCTGCTGCTGCCGCCACCAAGAAAGGCTGCTGCTGCCGCCACCAAGAAGCCTGTGTGTGAACACAGGTCACTATCCACACCCCACTTCTGGGGAGCCTGTGCAGCCCACCACTGCCAGGGTCCCGGGATCCAGGGACAACTCTCCCGGGAGAACGCACGGCGCGCCTCAGGCTGGTGCAACGTCACGGTGGCCTCTGCCGCCGCAGGCTCGCCCTGCACTCCATGACCCTCCCTCCCCCTGGCCTGAGTGAGCCAGAGCCTCCGAATCAGCGGCTCCTTTAACCCCGTACTGTCTGAGCAAAGAACAGACGCCCTCCAGTGACCTACAAGCACAGGCGGGGCCAAATCCAAAGCTGAGCCCCTGGGAGCTGTGAGAACAAAGAAGAGAAAGGGAAATCTCTCCCAGCAGCCGCAGAAGCACCGGATTAAAGCTCCACAATCAACTTGTTGTACCCTGCATCTGTGGAATACATGAATAGACAACAAATCATCCCCAATTAAGGAGGTGGACTTTGAGAGCAAGATTTATTATTCTTTCCCCTTTTCCTTTTTTTGTGTGTATGTGTATGCTTCTGTGTGAGATTTTGTCTGTATAGCTTTGCTTCCACCATTTGTTCCTGGGTTCTATCCATCCGTTTTTTTGTGTGTTTTGCTGTTTTTTTCCTCTTAATAATTTTTTTTATTTTAATAACTTTATTATATTTTATCTTTATTTTATTTTACTTTATCTTCTTTCTTTATTTTTCTTCCTTCCCTCCCTCCTTCCTTGCTCCCTCCCTCCCTCCTTTCTTTCTTTCTTTCTTTCTACTTCTACTAATTCTTTCTTTCTACTTTTTCTCCCTTTTCTTCTGAGCTGTGTGGATGAAAGGCTCTTGGTGCTACAGCCAAGAGTTAATGCTGTGCCTCTGAGGTGGGAGAGCCAACTTCAGGACACTGGTCCACAAGAGACCTCCCAGCTCCACATAATATCAAATGGCTAAAATCTCCCAGAGATCTCCATCTCAACACCAGCACCCAGCTTCACTCAACAACCAGCAAGCTACAGTGCTGGACATCCTATGCCAAAGAACTAGCAAGACAAGAACACAACCCCACCCATTAGCAGAGAGGCTGCCCCAAATCATCATAAGTCCACAGACACCCCAAAACACACCACCAGACGTGGACCTGCCCACTAGAGAGACAAGATCCAGCCTCATCCACCAGAACACAGGCACTAGTCCCCTCCACCAGGAAGCCTACACAACCCACTGAACCAACCTTAGCCACTGGGGACAGACACCAAAAACAACAGGAACTACGAACCTGCAGTCTGCAAAAAGGAGACTCCAAACACAGTTAAGATAAGCAAAATGAAAAGACAGAAAAACACACAGCAGATAAAGGAGCAAGATAAAAACCCACCAGACCTAACAAATGAAGAGGAAATAGGCAGTTTACCTGAAAAAGAATTCAGAATAATGATAGTAAAGATGATCCAAAATCTTGGAAATAGAATGGACAAAATGCAAGAAACATTTAACAAGGACACAGAAGAAATAAAGATGAAACAAACGATGAACAACACAATAAATGAAATGAAAAATACTCTAGATGGGACCAACAGCAGAATAACTGAGGCAGAAGAACGAATAAGTGACCTGGAAGATAAAATAGTGGAAATAACTACTGCAGAGCAGAATAAAGAGAAAAGAATGAAAAGAACTGAGGACAGTCTCAGAGACCTCTGGGACAACATTAAACGCACCAACATTCGAATTATAGAGGTTCCAGAAGAAGAAGAGAAAAAGAAAGGGACTGAGAAAATATTTGAAGAGATTATAGTTGAAAACTTCCCTAATATTGGAAAGAAAATAGTTAATCACGTCCAGGAAGCACAGAGAGTGCAATACAGGATAAATCCAAGGAGAAATACGCCAAGACACATATTAATCAAACTGTCAAAAATTAAATACAAAGAAAACATATTAAAAGCAGCAAGGGAAAAACAACAAATAACACACAAGGGAATCCCCATAAGGTTAACAGCTGATCTTTCAGCAGAAACTCTGCAAGCCAGAAGGGAGTGGCAGGACATACTGAACGTGATGAAGGAGAAAAACCTGCAACCAAGATTACTCTACCCAGCAAGGATCTCATTCAGATTTGATGGAGAAATTAAAACCTTTACAGACAATCAAAAGCTGAGAGAGTTCAGCACCACCAAACCAGCTCTACAACAACTGCTAAAGGAATTTCTCTAGGCAAAAAACACAAGAGAAGGAAAAGACCTACAATAACGAACCCAAAACAATTAAGAAAATGGGAATAGGAACATACATATCGATAATTACCTTAAATGTAGATGGACTAAATGCTCCCACCAAAAGACACAGATTGGCTGAATGGATACAAAAACAAGACGCATATATTTGCTGTCTACGAGAGACCCACTTCAGACCTAGAGACACATACAGACTGAAAGTAAGGGGATGAAAAAAGGTATTTCATGCAAATGGAAACCAAAAGAAAGCTGGAGTGGCAATTCTCATATCAGACAAAATAGACTTTAAAATAAAGACTATTAGAAGAGACAAAGAAGGACACTACATAATGATCAAGGGATCCATCCAAGAAGAAGATATAACAATTGTAAATATTTATGCACCCAACATAGGAGCACCTCAATACATAAGGCAAATACTAACAGCCATAAAAGGGGAAATCGACAGTAACACATTCATAGTAGGGGACTTCAACACCCCACTTTCACCAATGGACAGATCATCCAAAATGAAGATAAATAAGGAAACCCAAGCTTTAAATGATACATTAAACAAGATGGAATTAATTGATATTTATAGGACATTCCATCCAAAAACAACAGAATACACATTTTTCTCTAGTGCTCATGGAACATTCTCCAGGATAGATCATATCTTGGGTCACAAACCAAGCCTTGGTAAATTTAAGATAATTGAAATTGTATCAAGTATCTTTTCCGACCACAACGCCATGAGACTAGATATCAATTACAGGAAAAGATCTGTAAAAAATACAAACACATGGAGGCTAAACAATACACTACTTAATAACGAAGCGATCACTGAAGAAATCAAAGAGGAAATCAAAAAATACGTAGAAACAAATGACAATGGAGGCACAACGACTCAAAACCTATGGGATGCAGCAAAAGCAGTTCTAAGAGGGAAGCTTATAGCAATACAATCCTACCTTAAGAAACAGGAAACATCTCGAAGAAACAACCTAAACTTGCACCTAAAGCAATTAGAGAAAGAAGAACAAAAAAACCCCAAAGTTAGCAGAAGGAAAGAAATCATAAAAATCAGATCAGAAATAAATGAAAAAGAAATGAAGGAAACGATAGCAAAGATCAATAAAACTAAAAGCTGGTTCTTTGAGAAGATAAACAAAATTGATAAACCATTAGCCAGACTCATCAAGAAAAAAAGGGAGAAGACTCAAATCAATAGAATTAGAAATGAAAAAGGAGAAGTAACAACTGACACTGCAGAAATACAAAAGATCACGAGAGATTGCTACAAGCAACTATATGCCAATAAAATGGACAACCTGGAAGAAATGGACAAAATTCTTAGAAAGGCACAACCTACCAAGACTGAATCAGGAAGAAACAGAAAATATGAACAGACCAATCACAAGCACTGAAATTGAAACTGTGATTAAAAATCTTCCAACAAACAAAAGCCCAGGACCAGATGGCTTCACAGGCGAATTCTATCAAACATTTAGAGAAGAGCTAACACCTATCCTTCTCAAACTCTTCCAAAATATAGCAGAGGGAGGAACACTCCCCAACTCATTCTACGAGGCCACCATCACCCTGATACCAAAACCAGACAAGGATGTCACAAAGAAAGAAAACTACAGGCCAATATCACTGATGAACATAGATGCAAAAATCCTCAACAAAATACTAGCAAACAGAATGCACCAGCACATTAAATGGATCATACACCACGATCAAGTGGGGTTTATTCCAGGAATGCAAGGATTCTTCAATATATGCAAATCAATCAACATGATACACCATATTAACAAATTGAAGGAGAAAAACCATATGATCATCTCAACAGATGCAGAGAAAGCTTTTGACAAAATTCAACACCCATTTATGATAAAAACCCTGCAGAATGTAGGCATAGAGGGAGCATTCCTCAACATAATAAAGGCCATATATGACAAACCCACAGCCAACATTGTCCTCAGTGGTGAAAAACTGAAAGCATTTCCACTAAGGTCAGCAACAAGACAAGGTTGCCCACTGTCACCACTATTATTCAACATAGCTTTGGAAGTTTTAGCCACAGCAATCAGAGAAGAAAAGGAAATAAAAGGAATCCAAATCGGAAAAGAAGAAGTAAAGCTGTCACTATTTGCAGATGACATGATACTATACATAGAGAATCCTAAAGATGCTACCAGAAAACTACTAGAGCTAATCAATGAATTTGGTAAAGTAGCATGACACAAAATTAATGCACAGAAATCTCTTGTATTCCTATACACTAATGATGAAAAACCTGAAAGTGAAATCAAGAAAACACTCCCATTTACCACTGCAACAAAAAGAACAAAATACCTAGGAATAAAACTACCTAAGGAGACAAAAGACCTGTATGAAGAAGACTATAAGACACTGATGAAAGAAATTAAAGATGATACAAACAGATGGAGAGGTGTACCACGTTCATGGATTGGAACAAACAACATTCTGAAAATGACTATACTACCCAAAGCAATCTACAGATTCAATGTAACCCCTATCAAATTACCAATGGCATTTTTCACAGAACTAGAATAAAAAATTTCACAATTTGTATGGAATTACAAAAGACCCAAAATAGCCAAAGCAATCTTAAGAAAGAAAAACAGAGCTGGAGGAATCAGGCTCCCTGACTTCAGACTATACTACAAAGCTACAGTAATCAAGACAGTATGGTACTGGCCCAAAAGCAGAAATAAAGATCAACAGAACAGGATAGAAAGCCCAGACAAAAACCCATGCACATATGGTCACCTTATTTTTGACTAAGGAGTCAAGAATATACAATGGAGAAAAGGCAACCTCTTCAATAAGTGGTGCTGGAAAAACTGGACAGCTACATGTAAAGGAATGAAATTAGAACACTCTGTAACACCATACACAAAAGTAAACTCAGAATGGATTAAAGACCTAAATGTAAGTCCAAACACTATAAAACTCTTAGAGGAAAACAGAGGCAGAACACTCTATGACATAAATCACAACAAGATCCTTTTTGACCCACCTCCTGGAGAAATGGAAATAAAAACAAAAATACACAAATGGGACCTAATGAAACTTCAAAGCTTTTGCACAGTAAAGGAAACCATAAACAAGATGAAAAGATAACCCTCAGAATGGGAGAAAATATTTGCAAATGAGCAACTGACAAAGGCTTAATCTCCAAAATTCACAAGCAGCTGATGCAGCTCAGTATCAAAAAAAACAAACAACCCAGTCCAAAAATGGGCAGAAGACCTAAACAGACATTTCTCCAAAGAAGATATACAGATTGCCAACAAACACATGAAAGGATCCTCAACATCACTAATCATTAGAGAAATGCAAGTCAAAACTACAATGAGGTATCACCTCACACCAGTCAGAATGGCCATCATCAAAAAATCTACAAACAAGAAATGCTGGAGAGGGTGTGGAGAAAAGGGAACCCTCTTGCACTGTTGGTGGGAATGTAAATTGATACAGCCACTATGGAGAACAGTATGGAGGTTCCTTAAAAAACGAAAAATAGAACTACCATACAACTCAGCAATCCCACTACTGGGTATATTCCCTGAGAAAACCATAATTCAAAAAGAGTTATGTACCACAATGTTCACTGCAGCTCTATTTACAATAGCCAGGACATGGAAGCAACCTAAGTGTCCATCGACAGATGAATGGATAAAGAAGATGTGGCACATATATACAATGGAATACTACTCAGCCATAAAAAGAAATGAGTTATTTGTAGTGAGGTGGCTGGACCTAGTATCTGTCAATACAGAGTGAAGTAAGTCAGAAAGAGAAAAACAAATACTGTATGCTAACACATATATATGGAATCTAAGAAAGAAAAAAGTTTCTGATGAACCTGGGGCAGGACAGGAGTAAAGATGCAGACATAGAGAATGGACTTGAGGACATGGGGAGGAGGAAGGGTAAGCTGGGACGAGGTGAGAGAGGGGCATGGACATATATACACTACCCAATGTAAAACAGATAGCTAGTGGGAAGCAGCTGCATAGCACAGGGAGATCAGCTCGGTGCTTTGTGACCACCTAGAGGGGTGGGATAGGGAGGGTTGGAGGGAGATGCAAGAGGGAGGAGATATGGGGATATATGTATATGTATAGCTGATTCACTTTGTTACAAAGCAGAAATTAACACACCATTTTAAAGCAAGTATACCCTAATAAAGATGTTAAAAAAAAAAAAAGTGGTTTTGCACTGAAAGGAGAGGCATGATTTGAGCCACTTCCTGGTTTGAGAGTGGACGGTTCCCCACCACAGTTTTGCTCTCAGCGATAATATAGTCCTCTAGGATTTCATGCATTTTACTCATTACCAGTGGTCTCCAAAGAAAGCACCACAAGCTTCCCAGCTGTACTTAATTTCTTCAAAAATTAATTGATTAAATAAATATAGGCATATAAAAATATTCACTGGTTCAAATATAAGGGGCTCATTCTTAAGGGGCACAGCCAATATTCTCCTATGAAATATATACATTCCATTACCAAGAAGGAGCTTTAAAATATCTATAATCCATGCTCTCATTGAGATTTAAGAGAACAGTGCATCCATCAAAGATCTGAGATCAGAAAAGAGTTTTTAGCCAAAAATATGTTTATCAAACATAAAAAACCCACAATGAAGTAGTAGATAGTTGTTTAAACATTGAATACAAAAATTATCCCAGAATTTAGAAGAAGTTAAAGCAGATGAAAATTTTGAGCAAAAAGATGATAGAAGTAAATAATAGGTCCAGGAGATATAATCTATTTGCTATAGACTAGATGTCTGTGTACCCCCAAAATCCATTAGGTTGAAACCTAATCCCCAATGTGATCGTATTAAGATGTGGGGCCTTTGGGAGGTGATTAGGTTATCATGGCAGAGCCCTTATTAATGGGACTAGTGCCCTTATAAAAGACACCCCGAGAGTTCCTTTGTCCCTCCTGTCATGTTAAGACACAGTGAAAAGATGGTCATCTATGAACTAGAAAGAGAACTCTCACTAGATATCAAATCTTCCAATGCTTTAATCTTGGACCTTGAGCCTCCAGAACTGTGAGAAAGTTTTCTGTTGTTGCCTATAAGCCTATAAGTCTATAGTATTTTGTTATAGCAGCTCAATTGGACTAAGAATAGGATTCCAGAAAGTGAAACAAAGCAGTTGGAAGAGCAAAGAAAGAATAGATGGGCTTCCCTGGTGGCGCAGTGGTTGAGAGTCCACCTGCCGATGCAGGGGACACGGGTTCGTGCCCCAGTCCAGGAAGATCCCACATGCTGTGGAGTGGCTATGCCCGTGAGCCATGGCCACTGAGCCTGCGCATCCAGAGCCTGTGCTCTGCAACGCGAGAGGCCACAACAGTGAGAGGCCCGCATACCACACACACAAAAAAAAGAATAAATGATTTCCTTACACTAAGGACGAATTTAGATCTGTAGAACCAAATCCCTGATTGAGCACCCAGGTAGAACTGGTATAAGAAGATACGCTCTAAGGTGTATCCTGGTGACATGTTTGAATTTCCAGGACTTGAAAAAAAAAATTTGAGGATTTCTGATAAAAAACAAATGGCAGATTTTTTTTAACATCTTTATTGGAGTATAATTGCTTTACAATGGTGTGTTAGCTTCTGCTTTATAACAAAGTGAATCAGTTATACATATACATATGTTCCCATGTCTCTTCCCTCTTGCATCTCCCTCCCTCCCACCCTCCCTATCCCACCCCTCTAGGTGGTCACAAAGCACCGAGCTGATCTCCCTGTGCCATGCAGCTGCTTCCCACTAGCTATCTATTTCACTGGCATTTTTCACAGAACTAGAACAAAAAATTTCACAATTTGTATGGAAACACAAAAGACCCCGAATATCCAAAGCAATCAAGACCCAGAATAGCCAAAGCAATCTTGGGAACGAAAAATGGAGCTGGAGGAATCAGGCTCCCTGACTTCAGACTATACTACAAAGCTACAGTAATCAAGACAGTATGGTACTGGCACAAAAACAGAAATATAGATCAATGGAACAGGATAGAAAGCCCAGAGATAAACCCATGCACATATGGTCACCTTATCTTTGATAAAGGAGGCAAGAATATACAGTGGAGAAAAGACAGCCTCTTCAATAAGTGGTGCTGGGAAAACTGGACAACTGCATGTAGAAGTATGAGATTAGAACACTCCCTAACACCATACACAAAAATAAGCTCAAAATGGATTAAGCATCTAAATGTAAGGCCAGAAACTATCAAACTCTTAGAGGAAAACATAGGCAGAACACTCTATGACATAAATCACAGCAAGATCCTTTTTGACCCACCTCCTAGAGAAATGGAAATAAAAACAATAATAAACAAATGGGACCTAATGAAACTTAAAAGCTTCTGCACAGCAAAGGAAACCATAAACAAGACCAAAAGACAACCCTCAGAATGGGAGATAATATTTGCAAATGAAGCAACTGACAAAGGATTACTCTCCAAATTTTACAAGCAGCTCATGCAGCTCAATAACAAAAAAACAAACAACCCAATCCAAAAATGGGCAGACCTAAAGAGACATTTCTCTAAAGAAGATATACAGATCGCCAACAAATGGCAGATTGAACACATGCCTTTAGTTTTACTTCCTCTTGAAATCTCCCTAAAATGAGAGTGAAATAATGTTTAAAAATAAAAATTGAAAATGGCAAATAGGAAAATAATAGCAATAAAATTGGGGAAGCAAAGAAGTAGGTGGATGAGTGTAACCGACACTGCAGACTGAAGAAAGCAGGATCCTAACTGCTAGCAGGGAAAGTCAAAAAGAATACAATTTACTTCACAGAACACTCTAAATTTTCAAGAATCAGTAGCCCCAGTACCTATGGGATTTGGGTGGATGGTGTTAAGAGGAGACTAAAATAAGGACTGGTTAAATTCTGTTGAGAAGACAAATAGCAGTATACTCGTACTATTTAAAGTTATGGAGCTAAAAAAATCAGCTAAAAAAGTTGGAAGTGGTTGCCTTTGTTTAGAAGAAAATGGGAGGGGGATGGGGGTTATATTATTTTGTTATGTTTTAGGTTACAAGTCTTTATTCATATGACAATTCTTGTGGAAGACACCAGAGAACCAGTCCCTCTCCTCATGGCTACTAGAATTTATGGGTGGGGATGGTATAGAGGAATTGCTAAGTAATGCTTATGTGCTTTACCATGATGGAGAAATAAAAATTCAACATGCTTTAAGAAAAATACAGATAATCATTATTAGAATAAAGTAGAGTGGATAGTTCCCTAATCAATAGACAATTTTAAAAAGAAAAATATGCAAAAATTATGAAGCTGTCTAAATACTGTTTATAGGTAATGTTCTAAGACTAGGTTGATCTATAAAGCTTCCCAGGAGTAGAGACACACTAAGGAAACACACATACACACACACAATCAGAAATGTCTCTAATTCTATTAGAACTCAAATTAAAATTCATGTAACAAAGAAAAAGAAAATAGAATGTTACTTAATATTGATTAGACTATACAATCTAAAATTAAGCAATCATATTACTTATTTTAATCTACCAGATAGTATGGTATTAAAATATTTTACAACACTTTAGAATTATGAAGCGAAGTTAATGAAAGTACAATTGTAGTGACAGACTCAAAGAAACATCTCATTTTTTTTTTTATAGCACAAGTACTTAGCAAGTGAATGAAGTGAAAATTAACTTGAAAAAGTTAACTGAACTAAATGGAGAATTATATGTACTAAAAACACAAGACTCATTATTTTCCAAAGTTCATGGCATTTTCACAAAATTCTTTATATCTAGCCTGATAAAACCTCAACAAATTGTTCACATGTGAAACTATATATTCTGTGTTTTAACAATACAATGCAATAAACCTAGACATTAACAGATCTCCTCAGAAACCATGAAAGCAAGAAGAGATTGGGGTAGAATATTTAAAGTGTTGAAAGAAAAACAATCAATCTTGGATTCTATAGCCACAAAAATTATCCTTCAAAACAGAAGGAAAAATAAATACTTTCTCAGACAGACAAAAACTGGGGGAATTCAGTGTCACCAGACCTGCCCTGTAAGAACTGTTAAAAATTCGTCACAGAGAAGGAAATAATATAGGCCAGAAATTTGGATCTATATAAAGAAAGGAAGAATACCAGAGAAGGAATAAATGAAGGTAAAATTAAGTCTCTTATTTTTCTTACTCCAGTTAATGTAAAAGATAATAATTTGTTTAAAGTAATAATACAACATCTTGGATGATTACAGAATAAGAACAAGTGAAATGTAAGACAGCAACGTCTTAAGAGACAGGAGGGAGGAATTGGGAATATTCTGTTGGGTACCTGCACCACATATGAAATGGTATAGGAAATCATAAGAAAATGTTTTTAAAGAAATATAATTGATATACTAAGAGAGAAGATACAATTAAATTGTATAAAATGCTCATTTAAAATAAGTGAAGGCATAAAAAGAGGGGGGAAATGAAACAAA
The DNA here is from genome assembly GCF_000442215.2 of Lipotes vexillifer. Lineage (NCBI taxonomy): Eukaryota > Metazoa > Chordata > Mammalia > Artiodactyla > Lipotidae > Lipotes > Lipotes vexillifer. Next base: position 728,893 of record NW_006773945.1, on the reverse strand, counting down.
GAACTACAATGAATAGACACAATTACAAACACAGTAGACATTAATCCAACTATATCAATAATCACTTCAAGTGTGAATGGTCTAAATACATGAATTAAAAGACAGATTGTTAGAGTACATTAAAAAAAAACACAACAGGGTCCAACTACATATTGTCTATGAGAAACTCACTTTAAATATAAACACACAGGTAGGTTTAAAGTAAAGGGATGAAAAAAGATATGCCATGTTAACAACTGACCAAAAGAAAGCTAGAGCAGCTCTATTAATTAGAGGCAAAGCTGATTTCAGAATAAGGAAAATTACCACAGATAAAGAGGAGCCTTACATAATCATACAGTGGTCATCTCTCCAAAAAGATACAACAATCTTTAATATGTATGCACCAAACAGCAGAGCATCAAAAATGTGACACAAAACTAATAGAACAGTGAAGAGAAATACACTTATCCTCTATTACAGCTGGAGACTTCAAGACCCATCTTTTAGTAATTGATCAAGCAGGCAGAAAAATCAGTAAATAGATCATCGATCTGAACAGTGCTTTTAATCAATGTGATATAATTGACATAGAGAATATTCCATTCAGTAAAATACACATTCTTCTCAAGTTCATATAGTAAATACACCAAGGTAGATCACATTCTAGGTCATAAAACAAACTTTAACAAATCTAAAAGAACAGAAATTACATACAAAATATGTTGTTAGATCATAATAGAATTAAACTAAAAGTCAATAACAGAGAAATAGCTGGAAAATCCCCAAATATTTAGATATTAAACAATATGCTTCTGAATAACATGTGGGTCAAAGAAGAAGTATTAAGAGAAATTTTAAAATATCTTGAATTAAAGTTGACCCTTGGACAACGTGGGGGTTAATTTGTGTATAACTCATAGCTGGCCCTCCGTATCTACAGTTCCCCTACGTCTGTGGATTCAAACAACCAGAGGCTATGTAGTACTATAGTATTTATTATTGAAAAATATCCATGTATAAGTGGACCCATGCAGTTCAAACCTGTTCTGTTCAAGGGTCAACGGTAAATGAAAAGGAAAATACAACTTAAACAAAATTTGTGTTTTATAGCAAAAGCAGTGATTGAGATGCAATTTATAGAATTAAACCCATATTAGGGCTTCCCTGGTGGCGCAGTGGTTGAGAGTCCGCCTGCCGATGCAGGGGATACGGG
>NW_006773945.1:725044-727605 GCF_000442215.2 Lipotes vexillifer | reverse complement strand
AAAAAATCCATATTAGAGGGCTTCCCTGGTGGCACAGTGGTTAAGAATCTGCCTGCCAATGCAGGGGACACAGGTTCAAGCCCTGGTCCAGGAAGATCCCACGTGCTGCAGAGCAACTAAGCCCGTGCAACACAACTACTGAGGCTGCATTCTAGAGCCCGCAAGCCACAACCACTGAAGCCCATGTGCCTAGAGCCCGTGCTCCGCAACAAGAGAAGCCACTGCAGTGAGAAGCCCGTGCACTGCAACGAAGAGTAGCCCCCGCTTGCCACAACTAGAGAAAACCCCCATGCAGCAACGAAGACACAACGCAGCCAAAAATAAAATAAATAAATTTTTTTAAAGTCCATATTAGAAAATATGAAAGACCTAAAATCAATATTCTACTTTATTTATTCCTTCCACTTTAGGAAACAAGAGAAAAAGAATAATTTAAGCTTAAACAAGTAAAATAAAAGGAATAATAAGAACTAGACAAGGCAGCAATGAAACTGAAAACAACTGAATAGTAGAGAAAATCAACAAACAATAAGATCAATAAAATTGAAAACCCTCTAGCTATAATAACCAGTAAAAAAAGAGAAGACACAATTACTAATATCAGAATGAAAGAGAAATTATCACTACTGATACCATGGACATTTAAAGGATAATAAAGGAATACTATAGATGACCCCATGCTCACAAATTTGATAACTTATATGAAACAGACTAATTCTTTGGAAATACGAACTACTAAAACCCGCACAAGAATAAACTGATCACATGAATAAGCCTATATCTACTTTAAAAACTGAATGAATAAGTAATAAACTTCCAAAAGTGAACACACCAAACCCAGACTTTTTCACTGGTGAATTCTACCAACCATTTAAGGAAAAAATGACACAAATTTTCCATAATCTGCATGGGGAAGTAGAAGCAGAGGAAATACCTCCTCATTCCATGAGCCTGGAGCATCTTGTAGTACCAGAAAGAAAATGCTAAAAGAGAAGCAAGACCAAAACCACACAATGACGTTGATGTCAAAGGGACACAGGGGACAACCGGAAGAGCTCGCAATAGCCGAAGATGGAATAATTAGAGCAACAAAATAAATAAATTCAATTATAGCCCAAAGTATAAAATAAATATCCATGAGTCCATACTGATATAAGAAATGATTGAATAAACAAATAAATGGAGAACAGACAAATCTCTCTTGCAGAAGAATTCCAAATATTTTATGTAGATGCTCCACTCTCAAGGAGATGGAGCACAACTCCTCATTCCTTAAGTATGGGTTGCACATTGGGACTTCCTCCAAAGAGTACAGTATGGGATGAGAAACAGAGTACCTTTACAATAGAGGAATCCGACAAACACTGCCTCAGCCAGTTGATCACAGTTAACAACAGTGATAGGTCATGTTGATAGTGTATGTACCCTTGATATGATGTAATGAAAACTGCATTTTACCTCTGGGATCTTCCTCCCATAAACCCATAAACCCAGTCTAATCAGAAGAGAAAAGATCTGATAAATCCCAGCAGAGGGACATTCTACAAAATACCTGACTACAAAGAACTCCTCAAAACTGTCAAGGTCATCAAAACTAAGAAAAGTCACAGCCGGGAGGGGCCTAAGGAAACATGATGACTAAGTGTAATGTGGCATTCTGGATGGGATTCTGAAACAGAAAAAGGATGTTAGGTAAAAACTGAGAAAATTTTAGTGAAGTATGGAATTTAGTCAATAATAATGTATCAATGTTGGTTCATTAATAGTAATAAGTGCACCATATATATGTAAGGTGTTAATAAAAGGGATGGGTGTGGGGTAAATGGGAATTCTCTGTACTCTCTTAACAATTTTTCTGTAAATCTAAAACTGTTCTAAAAAAGAAATCTTATCAAGATAAATAGAGTAGATAAATCACTGCAGTAGAAATTGAGACTCCTAGAGCCATTAATTTCTCAGGTGGGGTCTAAAAAACTTTAAAAACCCAAATATTTCTGAGTTCTAAACCTTATATTCTCAGACTAAAAACAGACTATTACAAATATAATACTTTTCTCCAGAGCACTGAAAAATACAGAAAACTTCTCAATTCCTTTTATGAAGCTAGTTACAAAAACTTAGTGACAAAAAATTGACAAAAATAGTACCTGCACCACACACTCTTGTATAACCACACACTCTTACAGAATAACTGTATTTATGAATACAGACAAAAATTCCTACAAAACATGAACGAAATGAATGCAGTGGCATTTAAAAAATAATAAACCATGGTTACTCAATATATATTTGATAAGTTAATGAATGACCAGTAAATTCTAATTGGGAATTAGAGGGTATTTAGAATAACAAAGTCAATCAATATTGACTCGTATAAATGTCAATAATACAAAGCCATATAATCATATCAGTAGTCATTAAAAAGGCATATGATGAAATTCAAAAGCCATTTCTGCTTTTAAAATTTTTTCCATAGTAGGGAAAATTAATTTCCTTTAAATGCAACGAAAAATCCGATCTTCAACCAAGAGGTGGCATCTAGCATGATGCTCTGTAGGGAA
>NW_006773945.1:700014-724929 GCF_000442215.2 Lipotes vexillifer | reverse complement strand
GTAGGGAAACATTATAGTCATTCTTATCAAGGATGTGACACCCATATCTACTATCTCTTCTATAATTAAGCATCATCCTGCATCTGAATGATCCAATGAGAAAATATAGGAAAATAGAAAATACTATTGACACTCTCCTTATACAAATAATTTTTTAATGTGATACAAAAATAAAACCATTAATCTTTCAGTTTAGGGATGGGTTAGTGGCTGGGCACTACTGGAAAGATAACCTTCACATCCAGTAGTCTTCTTGCTCATCTCAGAAAGAAACATTGATAATTTGGACAATCTTCTCATTCTCTGATAACTCACATAAATGGTCTACATGTCACATTATTTGCTACATTTCATATTATCTGTATCCAATTATAATATTTAGTACATAAATATACTGAGTTGGTTAATAATGGTGCATATCGTTTTCCCATTGGAAATGTAAAAAATGATCTGTTTTAAGGTACCTATGGAGTTAATCTTATTGGATTGGCGGCATATTAAATATCAAGGGAGAGAGAAAGAGGGCAGGGGGAGGAGGATTTGGAAATGATATGCGTTGTAGTATGAATTCAACTTCAGATTGGATGGGATATAATTAAATATCTCACAATTGTCTCAGTGTATTTACTATTATAAAACTTTAAAAAAATTCTAGTTTTGGAGGTAGGAAGGAGAAATTTGGAGACAGAGGGAGAGAGAGACAGTGAGAAATGTGGCAACTGCAGAAGGGAGAACCTTGGAAAAAGTGGAGGAACTTCAAAAGTATTTCAGGAATGTTTTACCACTTTGTTTCCCCATGAAACTGCAGTGACATAAACATTAATCGTCAATGATTCTGGAGTTGAACTTGTCTTTAGTCATGTTTTCAGATATGAAGACATGCTGAGATCTCTTACATCAACCATGTTAAGTAGGTGCTATTCCCCATGTTACAGATTTGGGAACCACATCTAAATGAAACAGTTAGCCCCCAAATAATAACAACTAATAAATAAAAGAGACAGGATGTGAACCTAGACAGTCTGGCTTCAGAGTCCACAATTTAGACCACTTCAATCTCAATCTCTTGCTCTTCCTCTTTCTCATTGTTAAAATTTTAAAATAATTTAAGAATGAAATACAGTAGGAAGTAAATCCCCAGTAGTTAGATTGGAAGTTAGGGAAAGTTTAATGGTCAGCTGAACGTGTTAAAGACAATATTTAGTTTAAAAAGAAAGTGATGATTCTACATTTTATTAGAAGCATGATTTTTTTTTCAAGAATTCCAAGAGTCCCCATGTTAAGACACGTGTCAAAATATTTGTTTTACCAACGTAAGTCCCATAAATATTATGAAAGAGGAGGCAACATTAATTATATTTATTCAGGATTAAGATCGTCTACCTAGGAAAAAATGAGAATCATTGGAAAAACAGAATGAAAGCACTTCATAGTTTCCAGTTACCAAATTAACATAAAAATCAGCAGCTTCTCTATACTATAGAAATAGCTACTTAGAAATACACTTAAAAATCAGATTAACAGTAGCAACAAAAATTTTAAATAACTAGAACTAATCTTAATAAGAGATATGACAGATCTACCATAGAAATATTACAAACTTAACTTAAAGACATAAAAGATGTTAATATATCAAGAGACATTCCATGTTTTTAGATGAGAAGCTTCAATATTTAAAAAATGTCATTTCTCCCCAAATTAATTTATAAGTTTAATGCAATCCCAATTAAAATTTGATGAGATTTTTGTTTGGAACTTGACCAAATTATTCTAAAGTTCATTTAGAAGAATAATTCTGTTAGAATAGTCATGAAAAGACCAAGAAAAATGAATAATGAGATTGACTTGCCCTATCAGAAATTAAATTATCACTGTGGTATGGTACCAAAGTAGTCAGACAGATCCATAAAACTAAAAAGAAAATTCAGAAGCTGAGTTAAGTATGTATAATAATTTGGTGTATATTAATGATGTCAGTTGAAAATATTAGGGAGAGAACTATTTATTAAATGGATTATTTGATGAAATATGATCGGGGCAAGTAGATAAGCATTTAAAAAATCAGGTTTGAGTCTTATATCTTTAATTTATAATACCAGAATATATAAATCAGTATTTATGTAATCTAGTGGTGGTGAAAGACTTTAAATGTGTGGACTCAGTGGCTGAAAGGAAAAGATTAATAATGTATTTGACTACATAAAATTCCACAGCTTGTGAAGAGCAAACAGAAACTCTAATCTAATTGACCACCTAAATACCATAAACAACATTAAAAGACAAACTCTGAAAATTATTCATAAGGGATATTACAAAGAAAGGTTTGGCTTCCTTAATCTTTTCAGGGCTCATGCAAATCTATAAGAAAAAGAGGATATTCCAACAGAAAATGGCCCAAAGACAGGGGGGCGATTCATAGAAGAATAGATACATATACATTTTTAGCATTGAAAAAATGCTGACCCTCATTAGCTATCAAGGAAACACAAATTAAAACATCAGTTTTAGTTAGATGTCATTTCTTGCCTATTAAATTCAAAATGATGAAAAATATTGGTAGTATCCAATGTTGGCTAGGGCATGAATAACCAGACATTCTCATATGCTTTGGTATAAATTCAGACTGATACAACAAACTTTCTAAAGAATGGCTGGGCAATATATTATCAAAGTTGAAAATGTGGATCTCCGTTTATGCAGCAAGGCATTTTCTAGAATTTAATCTTAGGGAAATAATAGGACAAGTATCTAAAGATACAGGTCCAAAGAGGTTCATTTCAGCATTAGTAGAACAGGAAAAATTAGACAACCCTATTAACATTCAAAATAAGATTTCATTAAGTACATTATGGTATCATCACACAGTGGAATACCATGTAGTAGTTTAAAAAGATGGTGAGAGATCTATATTCATTATATAATATCATGCCCAAAAAATTGGAAGTGAGAAAACTGCACTAAAAGCATCTTGTATAGTATATCATTTCTTTATATATGTATTTGTGTGTATGCTTATAAATATTAGTTATTTCTGAGGATATCTGTCTCTTCCCTTGTGTGTGTGTGTGTGTGTGTGTGTGTGTGTGTGTGTGAAAGAAAACCCAGTTCTTTCACTAAAACTCTGTCGAATACCATGCCACAAGTAGCCTTAGGCAAGTTACCTCCTCTGCTCCTCAGTCTCCTCATCAGTAAAATAGCATCTGCCTTGTAGGGTTGTTCTGGGGATCAAATGAATTACATGTCAATCACTTAGAATGGTGACACATAGTAACCATGTTCAACAATTCACAACTATCATTACTACAATGATCATTATCATTATTACGATTAATACCCTTCCCGAAATTACAAAAAAAAAGAGGGGAAGAAGCACTCCTGACAACAAGACAAAATAGTGAGCATCTCTGGCATCCTGCCATTTGTGCCACTATGATGGTGTGCTCTTCAGGATACAGAAGAACCCTGTGGATGCTGGGAGAGGGATGCAGGGCCAGGGCCACACCCAGTGAGAGTGGGCTTACTTGTGAGTCTTGTTTAAGACACCCCCCAGGAACTCCTGGAATAACCACCTGAGATGCAGGGGTGCTAGAAGCATGGAGCCACAGGTTGGGGCAAGATCCAGTGCAATTTCTATGACATTGTATTGTTTCCATGCCTCCATTCCAGCCTAGAGGCTGTATATGATTCTGCAGTTCACATATAGCCAGACTACATACAGCCTGAGAAATGTGTTTATACAGGTAAATTAAAGGCAAATAAATATCGTGTATGCTTAAGTTCTCTATTTAGGGCACTATACAGTCTTTGATACACACTTAGTACCTCTCAACTAATCCTCTCTTTTTAAAGTTTGAAAAAAGATCCACTGCAGGTACTGCTATGAAGAGTCTTCCACAGGAACCAGTTCAAACGACCCAGAACTGGCACAGCTGACCCCACTTCATAATGGTCTGTTTCTGTTTTAGGCAGTTACTCCTAACCATGCCTAAACTGAGCCCCTGACAAGGAAGCAGGTCCTTCTTCTGAGCCGTTTATTCCCTTAGAGGAAGGGAGTGACATTCAGGATCCCCACCAGCAGCAGCAGACACAGCAGGATCTTTTTTACCATGGAGAAATGTTGATTTCATATTTGTCTGTATGTGTGAGATGAACACTGGGCATGATTTACTTACTCCAGAAAGTGTTGCCTGTAACATGGAGACACGCGACAGTTTAAAAGGAAGAGTAATCACAGCACACAGCTATTCATCTTCTGCTGCCTCTGGGACTGTGAGCTGATTAACTCTTGCAGCGGCTGGCTGCTAGAAACTGTCAGCTCCCACCTCTATGTGGCTCTGTCCTCCCTAGAATCCCTCACTCTCTACCCTTAATCCCTGGACCCCTCTTGGCAGGACAGAGAATTAGGTCACTGTTTTCTGAGTCAACACTGACGAGGTTCGGCAATGCTCACTCTCACCAAACCACTGCCACTTGCCGTGAGATGTGGAAATCTGTACATTCAGGGTTGACTGCTGGTTAGCTGTCTTGCCTATGACATACCTTCCTTTTCCTCTTCTAGGTTGGCTTGTCCATCCCAGGATTAGACCGTTTTCCTTTTTCCTTAGTCCTGATTGATTCCCTTGCCTAATACCAGTCTTCCTGTAGACTGAGACAGAGTGGGGGCCCTGTTGCCCTTTCCTGGTCCATTCAAGACCCCACGCTTAGTCCTGGTGGCTGGAATCTTGTTGCCAAAGGAAAAAGTTCCTTGGATAATCTTTGCCTGTCCAACCCTCCATTGCTCCACTTGAAATCTTGGCTGCTCTTATGGTTATCTGATCTGCCCTTTCAGTGCCAGTCAGTTTACAAGGCAGCCAGATGTGCTTTGAGAACAGTGCAAATTGTTCACCCAGATATTGTTTTGGAGACTGTTCTATGTACCAGTCTCTGTTCTAGGCATTGAAACACAAGTCCCAGACTTCACTATAATGACATTCTAGTAGAAGAGACAGATGTTAAGTAAGTATACAACTATAAATAAGATCATTTCAGAGGGATAAGGTCAATGATGAGAATAAAACAGGGTAATGGTTTAGGGAGTGACTGGGCAGGTAGAGTGGTCAGGAAAGTTCTTTGCAGAGGCATGACACTTGAGCGGAGACTTGAATGACAGGAAGTCAGTTATGAGAAGGTCTAGGAAAAGTGAATTTTAGGGAGAGCAAACAATAGTGAAAGGTCTGAGCTGTGAAAGAGTAAGGTACTTAGGAAACAGAAAGAAGGGCAGCATGACTGAACCTGAGTGAGTAAAGAGAGCAAGTGGCAGACAGGTTTGGAGGGGGCAGCAGGGAAGTTCATCTAGGGCCTTGCAGGCCCTGGAAAGGAGCTTGGATTTTCTGTCAAGTGTCACAGCAAACCCCTGGAAGGTTTCACATGGATAAGTGGCTTATCTGATTCATCAGCTACATGCCGGTCTCCTCTGTCCTTTCAGCCTGGTGATTATCATCATTTCCCATGCCCTTCACCCAGACTATGACAGCCGCCTATTTTAACATGTGGACCAAAGAATAGAGACATCACCCAGGAGGCCAGGTGACTAATCACACTTCTGTTACCATGACCCATCTATTGATGGGACCATGGTCTATTTGCTGGGGTTTGGTTGGAGCTCAGAAAACCTTCAGAGAGGAATGTGATCAGACAGGGGACTCAAGATTGGTGAGTGCTGGATGAAATGTGGGCAAGAGGGTGGCTATGGAGGAAGGCCATGGGTTTGTGGGCAGTATAAATATGCAGAGGTCAAGCTGGAATAGCCCAGGAGGCTCTATCTTGTGTTGGAGGCTGAGACAGGGCCAGGGAGGTGTTGCAGTGAACCCACTGCTTCGATGAGAACTTAGAGCAGATTCCTATCCTCCTACTGGGGCAGCACTTTCCCCAGAACTTCCCCCATCCTATAATCCATTAGGATTAGATACCTATGATGATGTTTACATCCCTACTTCAGGTGTCAGGTCAAGTGCACTTCTTGGCCTGAACTCAGTTGAGGTGTGTAAATAGTAAGTGTAAGGTGGGGATGGCTGAAAGTTAGGTTCTACTGAGAGATGGACAGAAGGTTGACTTTTTAAATCAGAATTTTTCATCTGATGACTAGTAGTTACAAAATCGCTGGTAGCTGGATTCTAGTGTATTATTTCTCAGGACTTTTAATCCTGCATAGTCTCTGCTGTCCTAAACTTCTGAAGACAACATATAGGTAGATGGAAGAAGGTGAATACATTTCTTTTTTCTTTTTTTTTTTTTTTTTTGCGGTACGCGGGCCTCTCCCGTTGCGGAGCACAGGCTCCGGATGCGCAAGCTCAGCGGCCATGGCTCACGGGCCCAGCCGCTCCGCGGCATGTGGGATCTTCCCAGACCGGGCCACAAACCCGTGTCCCCTGCATTGGTAGGTGGACTCTCAACCACTGCGCCACCAGGGAAGCCCTACATTTCTTGAATGTGTATTATGTTTCATACTTTACAGCAGGGACTTCATGTACATTATTCTAGTAATCCTTAATAATCCTATGATAACATCCATAGGGTAATAATCCTATGGGTAATATAAGCTCATTTTGTACCTAAAGAAACAAAGGCTTATAGAACAGGCAACTAGCAGCCAACATGTGATGGGGTGGGGCAAAATTTGGATGTGAAGGCAGATCTTTTGAAGTATGTAGGCCAGCTTGTTGATTCAGTTACTCTGGCTGATGCGGAGTGGTAAGCCTTCTATCCAGCCCTCTCTGGCACTTTTTATACTAATATTTTAAACTCGTGACGAATTTTTTCATATTTGATTTTCCACATGATTATGCCTTATCTTCTCAAATCAACTGGGATCTCCTTGAACATAGTGACATCTTCTTTAAAACTCTTTCCATCTTTAGCAGTGCTTTGCCTTAAGTGAGATTTCAATAATGTTTCTTATCGATGGACTGGCAGTTCCAAAGTGTGATCAGCTAGGTCAGTTTTGATGGCATAGGTCAGTTTCGGGGAAGGACCCTGAGACGCCTAGAACACAGGGACCAGTCCCCAGTTAGGTACGCTGGTGAGTACCTAACCCCCAGAGGCAGAAGGCAGTAGAGCTATGCTATATACACACTGAACATCCAAAAGTTTCAATTATACTCCCTCCACACTAAGGATAATGAGAGAAAAACACAAGGGAAAGGGAAATTTATTTTTCTTTTCTTTCTGAATTGCCAGCTTAGTTTACCATTTTCTGGCCTTTTCCTGTGTTCAAAGCGTTTTCCTGTGTTTCCTTTTCCTGTGTTTCAGAACCCCTCTGAAAGGTCTTTTCACCTTCCATTAGTCCTGCTATTCTTTGTGCCAGGAAGTTCTCCAAAAATGTTCTTCTCTGTAACTAATGCTTGTACAATAGTAGTTACACTGGTATCTAGACTGCACCTCACCATGAACTGAGAGATTTGCTTCATACAAATATACATCTATTAGAACACAGACCTTGTGGAAACCAAGTGCTAATATCCTCAGATATGCTATGTAATTCTTTACAAAGGGAAGAAAACAAACAATGCTTTTTGTGTATAATAAGAAAGTGATTTCAAATAGTACCAGAATTTCTGTTTTTAAGGCCAATTAGAATGTTTCCTCTTTGCTATTCTAACAGCTAATTTGCTGACTTTACTATTGTTGCCCTATATAATCCTGGAATTTTTTTACCTTATATTTGTTGTGCAAGAAAATTTTTATAGTTATGAATAAATTATTGTAAAGTATTCCATTTTTTAGAAGGTTTAACAAATATTATTCTAGATATTATATTCTGTTTTTTTCCATGTTCCAGGCAACTGTCATATCAAAATCCCTTAAGTTTTAGTCTAAAAATTAATTTAGTATTCTACAAACGATGAAGGGTAGAGAGGAGCAAAGGACACAAAATAAATGACTCCTATGCTCCAACCATGACCTCATAGTAGGTGGGGCTGTAAACCCATAGATTACTCTCTGTGAATTCAAACACAGGGAGGTCTGGGACCCCGGTCTCCTGGTAGATGAATCTAAACCAAAGCAGATTCCTTTTCAAGAAAACTCATGGCAAGAAGAGACAAAAAGACCTGGAATGGCCTACATTTGGAGTTGGCACTCAACATGCATAGGATCATGGTTCCATTCACATTTTAACAAAGAAGTGGACTTCTAGACAAGAACAGGGAACAGCTGCCCAAAGTTACTCTGCAAATTAGAGTTAAAAGAAAGTGAACAAATTAGGGAAAACAGACACGGGGAATCCAGGGAAAGTTTCTTTGCAGATGCAGGCCTTGGAAAGACATTTGACTCACTTAAGAATTCTGTGTTTCTGCACCATCCCCCCATGGCTGGAGTCTCAGGGCCTGCTCTGTCACACATGCAAAACCAATCTGCTCCCGTGACATGGAGCATGAAAGTTCATCTCCTAAAACTTTACACCCTATTGAAAGAATATAATAGTGTTAAAGAAAAGCTAATTCTGTGATCCTTTCACATCGGGCTACAGATGGGATGCCATTTTCAAGGGACATTTTTTTGCCCCACTTCCCATCAAATAGCTCCTGAAAAAGGCATGATACAGCCCCCTTGAATAAAATAAAATACCTTATTTAATTGCCTGAGTGACACTTGGGATTGTGCTGCCAAAGCAAGCCCAAACAGGCCCAACCAGAAGCAATATCAAGGAGGTAACTTGACTATGAGGCAGCCCAGGCTGATGGAAATAAAAACAGGTCTGGGGAAATGCAAATGAAATCTGCAAAAGAGCTGAAAGGAGAAGAAACCATCTCCCAGGGTAATGAGCTCATTGATTGCAAGGGTGGCCCCTCAGCCCGACTTCCAGGCCTCAAAGCACCATTATACATGGAAGACAGGGTCAGGGACTGGCGAGACTGGAGGGGCATCTGAGCAGCCACAGCCATGGCTACCAACTCTGCCCACCTGCCTGCTGCCCAACTATGCCCTCTGACTTCAGAATTCCGGGCCTCTTTTTGACTTCCCTTGTGTATTTCTGCCATTTGTGCAGATTTGCTCGGCATCCACTGGAATCTTACTAATTTTCAGAACAGCAAGTCCTGGACCTTCCAAGAAACCCAACTTCATTTATTTATGGAGTCTAACCCAATTTTAAACATATTAACAAGGTACAGGGACACTGACTACCTGTTCTTTCTGTGTTATTCGTTGCGGGTCTCCAAAGAACTTAGCTGAAGAACTTTGGAATTAACCTGCTTTGTTGATAGATAGATAGATAGATAGATAGATAGAGATAATCTCTCTCTATATATATACATCTTTTTTTATTGAAAATATTTACTACAATAAACCAGAGGGTGATCTTTTCCCAGCACATATCTTGCAAGAGCTACTCAGCAGAACTATATTAGGAAGATTTATAATCAAAATATGCAATATTTAACAATAACTCAGAGTACAAAGCTGGTAAATTCTCCACTCACCCCAGCCTTCTCTAGGGTAACAAAACTTATGAGACATTTTCAACATGGGCTTCTTTCCTGGGCCTTGCTAACCCAAGCAAGGTGTTTGGATCCCTCCCAATGCTCTCTAATCCAAAGGCTCCTCCACAGTCACTAATTCAGAGTGGCTGTTTTATTTGCTGTCATATTTTGTGACAAGGATTCAGGAACAAGTAGCTTGGTAGAATAGCTGTTATTGACTGAACTTTCCTCAAAATTCATATGTTGAAGCCTTAACTCCATAATATGACTGTAATAGGAGGCAGGGCCTTTACAGAGGTAATTAAGTTAAAACGAGAATATTAGGGTAGGTCCTCCTTATAAAAGGAGGAGATTAGGACATACATAGAAGCACCAGGGATGCTGAACAGATGAAAGGCCACGTGAGAGCACCACAAGAAGGTAGCCATCTGCAAGCCATGGAGAGAGGCCTCAGGAGAAACTAACACTTCAGGCACCATGATCTTGGACCCTCAGTCTCCATAACAATGAGAAAATAATCTCTATTTTTTAAGCCACTCAGTCTTTGGTATTTTGTTATGGCAGTCCAAACAAACTGATACAGGAGGTAATCCTAGGGAACAAATAAAGGAGAAGGTAAAATAAGAAATGGAAGAGGCCAAGAAAAAGTATAGTACCAAGTGAGTTTCCATTGTGGGGAACTGGGCTTCCTGCTGGGGAACCCTGGGGGCCTGTGTAGAGGGCTTACTACAGAGTTATGGCACCTGAGGGGCCAGACAACTGGGCTACATTGACACCAATTCTCATCTTGGCACTCACTGGATAAGGGCTGCTGGAGGAGGGGCATTAATTCTCCAGTGATCTGACCTCTTGTGCACGAGGGTGTGACGGGGCTCCAATCACATACACACACACAAAAAAACCTTCAGGCAAAGAGATGCAGATGCTGGCGACTGGCTGCCAGACTCTACAATGGAAGGTCCAGGGGAATAAGGGAGAAGCAGGGCTACACCTACTTTTACAGTCCCATCAGAATCCTCTTTGGCATAGGAATAGGAGGAAAGACCTTATCTCTCTCACCTTTGCCATTTTATTTCCTTCTTCCATGTCAGGCTGTCCTTTCTGTCCAGAGACATTATCTGAGGAGCGTACCATCACTTATATCCAAAGACTGCTGAAAGAACCGTCTTAAAGGGGTCACACTGATAACCCAGGAAAAATCCCTGGCTGGGAGAATAATACCAAGGGCCCGACCTCCCTGTGCAGATTGCCCTGACTCTGAGGTGCCCAGCTGGGAGGCAGGCAAGGACTGAACTCCAAGTGTGCTTTGATGCAGGACTACAGCCACCTGGAAGAAGATGCACATTGTTTTTCTCACAAAAATGCAGCCCACTCATCAAGCACGTGTCCAGACAGAGGAGGAGTCCATTGCGATTTGCAGGAAGTCAGTACAGAATCAGCTATGTGACTATGCCACCTACATCCCAGAAATGAAAGGACAAGTTCTTATGGTAATTGTGTCCAGCAGCAATGAGCTCTTTCCAGTGGGGTCAGTGGAAACCAGGGAATGAAGGCTCCAGAATATCTGAGGAGCAGTTAAAATATCCTTGCCAGACTGCAAGATTTCCTGCAGAACTTTACCTGAAAAAATAAACATAAAGATGGCAGAGTCCCACCAAGATATTAACCCAAAAGTGTGAGGCAGGTACAATCCAGGTATAAACCAATAGCATGGACACCTGGATTTTCCAGATCAGGACAAGAGGGACTCAGGAGGCACATCATGGGGGATTCTAAAGAGACTTCTAGAGTGTCAGTGGCTTCAATTGTGTGCTATGAGAATATTGTGCCAGTCTGGGGAGACAAACTTCCTGTGATTTTTTTCTTCACATGGATTTTGACAAAGGAGAGTAATAATTTGTTGAAGTGGAAAAAGCCCTGAAATAGAAATCTAGAGGCAGAAGTATTCCTAATTTGGTCTTAAAATATTCATAACTTATGAACCAATGATTTCACAACTAGGTACCAGTGCTAGGAAAAGAATCGAAAATGCAGTCCTGGATTTATGCACAAAACTTTTTATTGCAGCATTATGTGTAATAAAAATCCTGGAAATAGCGAAATAGCTGGTGGTTAAGGTATGCTTAATTAATGCAATTAATGTTTGAAAAGAATTTTTAATAACACAGAAGAGTAATGGTAAGTGAGCAAAGCAGAATAAAAGTACAGTATATAAAACTGGGAGGCAGAAAGGAGTGGAGAAAAGACTGAAGGGAAATGTGACAAAACATTAGTATTTTTTTTTTTGCCTCTAGGTAGTGGGATTATGACTAATATATTTATTTCTATTATAATTTTTTATATTTTCAATTTTTCTTCAATTAAGCTTCTGTACACTCCAAAAAAATAAGCAAAATAAAAATAGTATTATTTTAGCTATGAAATGCCAATTCTAAGCACTGATACTTAGAAGCCCCTGAGACTTTGCAGAGATGACTGGGGTCACTTGTGAGCCCATGGAGAGAGACTGGTGCTTCATCCTCATGAGGACAGGGTCAAAGGCACTGAGAAAGAAACAGCCTTAGTGATAACATATATGGATATGGATATGGTGTCTAGTGATGAACCAGGAGAGTTTATTGAGCTCATGTGGGGCATTCCTTCTGAATTCAATCAGTTCTGAGAGAGCTGACAAAAATGGAGTTTTGGCATCTCTAAGTGGGAAGACCTCTCATCAGATCATGATGAAATTACATAAACTTGAGTTCACATGGAGGGCCTCTCTGGGATACAACCTTGTGTCTGTCTATGGCTTCTCTATTTTAGCTTACTACAGTTGCAATGTGGACATCTAAGCTGGGTTTTAAAGGATGAATAGGAATTCCACTACTCAACAGAGAAACAGTGGAGAGCAAGCATTTCAGGCAGAAAGCTGCATGTGCAAAGACAAGGGGGTGTATGAAAATGACATTGGGGGAGCAGTAAGGATTTTCATGTGGCTGTGTAGGATATACAGTTTGGGGAATGGAATGGAAGTGACAAAAGATGAGGCTGAGTAGGTAGTTGGAAACAGGTGGGAGAGGATTTCCACTCAGGAGGTTGGATGTGTTATAACCTCAAGGTGTTGGGGGCCTTGGACGTCTTTCAGCCAAAGAGTAACACTAGTAGTTGCTTCCAATATTGGTTATTCATACTCTGTCATCATGAATGTTTATGATATTTTCATCCCATGTTTAACTCTAATGTCCTTTTGTCTTCTTAACATGCACTCACTCTTTACTTTAGCCTCATCCTAAATGACATCTATAATATCATAAGCTTGATGTACTGGTTATATTTTCTATTACATTTAATATAGTGATATATCTGTTAAAATAAAAATAATTCACCCATGTACCACCTTAAATCATTTTTCATACGCATATCACACTTGGGAAATGCTGTTATTGTTCATTCATTCAACAACGATTTTGAATATCTACTATATGACAAGAGATGAGAACAAAAGACAATGAAGACAATGCTTATGACCTCAAGCAATTATGATACAGTTAGATGAACGTATTGATCAAGGAACTATATTTTTTAAAGATCCATGTAGAAATACTGTGCAAAATGGTTTATAGTAATAAAATTATAAATGGAAAGATTTGTCAGAAGGCTCTTGCAGTGACTTAGGTCAAAATATGAAGAAACTTTGATCAAAGAGACTGGCAGAAGAAAATGAAAGAGGAGACCCATGTGAAATATTTTATGCCGTAGAAGTCGATGGGTCCTGATGGCCAGTTTGTTTTGTTATCTATCCAATGGGAGAGCAAGAGAGGAAGGCATCAAGGTTTCAAGAGTTTGGTTCACATGTTTTCTTCTTTATCTGATGCCCCACCTCCCGTAAGGGAGTTTGCCTGGCTCGTTCTCCTCCTGACTTCGGAGGCCTGGAAAGCTAGCAGCTGCCTCCCAGACTGCCTTACAGTTATGGTTTCACTTGTGCCTTAGATTCCAACAGTAAAATGCACTCTTGGGAGACTACAATTTGGAAGTGAGTTAACTAGGGGGAAGGCATGGCATCTGTGAATGACAGTGAAGCATCTGGGTTTTTTTTTTTTTTTTTTTTTGGAGTAGATCTAGAAGCCACAGCCTGGTTTTGGAGCCAACACTTCTGGCCAAGGCTCATGAGAAGCCTTTGGGTTTTTTTTTTTTTTTTTTTCTGGAGTAGATCTAGAAGCCACAGCCTGGTTTTGGAGCCAACACTTCTGGCCAAGGCTCATGACTCACAAATCACTGCTCTGTGGGTGTGCTCCTAGGGCTGGCAGTTGGCCCAGAAGTTTCCTGATATCCCTTCTTGCCAAATGATGAAGCAGAAATGGAAGCTCTCTCAGTGGATCAGTTAGGCACTGGCACTCTAGAATCATCTCTGGAGATCTAGCCTAGAGCCTGCTCCTTGAGACCTTCCAAGGACTTTGCAAACACCTAATTCCTTGTATTAAATCTCTCTTTTCTTAAAATAGTTAAAATGGTTTCTTTTTTTTCCTACACCTGCTCCCTGACTGATATCACCAGTCAAACCCACATTTAGTCAAAGACTGTCTTACACAACCCAATAAATGTGTGTGTGTGCTCACGTGTGCATGCATGTATGTGCATTCACATGTGTTTGTGTGCATGCGAATCCTTTATACTCAATCAGACTGTAAGGTCTTAGGGACTTGCCTGTCTTAATCTTCCCCTGAATCACATATACAATGCTCCATATGTAGCAACCATCATTAATTAAGTTTATTTTGAAGAAAGTACTACTTGTCTTCTCAACTCTGATTTCAAGAATAAATCAGGATCACACAGGAGAATAAAAAATGTACTGTTGACTCAGAGGAAAAGAGACCCAGGACCACTGGCTGGAAAATGATGCTCATTTCTGTGGAAGTAATATTAGTCACAGAGGAAGATTAGCCTCTGCTGTTTAAGCATCATGGTGACATCAGATTTCACCATAGTGGAGATGGAGAAGGACATGTGACAGATTTTAGGGTTCTGTGGGGTCTGCTACTCATGTCTTGTTGATGGGGGCAGGGGGCTTCTGTGATTTACCAATACTTCAGAGGGCTGATGCCTCAGCATGGGGGGAGCTTCTCTCCTGAGCCTGTAACTGCTTAGGGTAGTGGCTCTGGACTCTGGTTGCCTATTGGAATTCCCTGCTGGAGTTAATGACCTGCCTGGCCCTCAGAGATTCTGATTTATTTCATTGGAGAGGGGGTCTAAGAATCACTATTTTTTAAAAGGCCCAATAAGTCTAATGCAGCAGACTTGGGAAGACTGAATTGTGTCCAAATGTTTGGCCATGCAGGCAGCCATGGTGTTTTCTCCTAATTTCTTACATCTCTACTGTATTTATTGTTAGGTCTGCTTTTTCATTTGTGGCATTTTGCATTTATGCCTTCTCTCCCTCATTTTTTTCCTTGTCAGAAAAGTTTTCAATTTATTATTTTCAGTTTTGTTTATCCTATAATTTAGCTGCACCCTACAAGTTTTGACATGTAGTTCATTTAGCAACATTTAGTGCTAAATATTTTCTAATTCTTATTATGATTTATTTTATGACCCATGAGTTGTTTTTTTTTAATGTGTGTTTGTTTAATGTCTGTTCTTGTGGGTGATTTGGGTTCTCTTTTGTAAATTGATTTATAACCTCACTGAAGTCAGATTACATAGTATATATGACACTGACTTCTCGCAATATGCTTTGAGATGTTTTGTGGACCAGTAGATGCTCAACCTTTCAAAATATTTCATGTGTACCTGAAGGAATGTATTTGTTACTATAATGGTTTCTTAAAGCGTTGTCCCTGGACCAGTAGCATCAGCATTACCTGGAGGTTGTTAAAAATGCAAATGCTCAGGCCCCACCCCAGAATCTCTAGGGATAGAGACCAGTACTCTGTTTTAACAAACTCTTCGGGCGATTTTGATATCATCCAAATTTAAAACCACTGCTCTGATAGTTCAATTTAGGGTTCTGCATAAGAATTAGATATAGATTCTTAGTTGTGTTGTTAAAGCCTTAGAATTTTTGGCTGCTTTATCTATCAGTCCCTGAGAGAGGTGAATTAACATTTCTCATTGCATTTGTGGACTTAACAATTTATCCTCAAATATCTTTCAATTATGCCATGATTTATTTTGAAGTTACACTATTAAGAGTATGAGTTTAAAATATTTACATTTTACGGAATTTTTTTCTCTTATCATTATACAGTTACTCTCTTTCTAATATTGGTTTTTGTATTAAGGTTTATTTTGTCTGTTAGTAATACAATTATAATAGTTTCATTTGACAATTGTCTAATATATTTTTCTTTTCCTTTTTTTTCAACTTTTATGTTTTGCATTTTAGTTGCATTTTTTATAAATAGCATATAACAATTTTGCTGTGTTCTTTAAATCTGATAACTACCATCTTTCATAGGAGAATAAATTTGTTTACCTCATTATAATTGTTGACATATTTTAATTTATTTTTACTCTATTATGTTGTCATTTTTATTTATCAGTATCTTTATTGTTTAGTTTTAGTTTTTCATTCTTGTTTTCTATTAATATTATCAAGTTTTCTTTACTTTCTTTGGTTTATAAGTTATCCATTCTATTTTGATTTTTAGTAGTTAACTGTAAATGTTTAATATGCATACTTAGTTTAAAAGTTTAAAATTAAGCAATATGTCTGCAGAATACATATTATTTTCATGTGCATGTAAAATGTTCACCAAGATAGGAGAGACCTTCAAGATGGTGGAGGGGTAAGAAGTGGAGATCACCTTCCTCCCACAAATACAACAGAAATACATCTACACGTGGAACAACTCCTACAGAACACCTACTGAACACTGGCAGAAGACCTCAAATTTCCCAAAAGACAAGAAACTCCCCACATACCTAGGTAGGGCAAAAGAAAAAATAGAGACAAAAGAGTAGAGATGGGACCTGCACCTTGGGGAGGGAGCTGTGAAGGAGGAAAAGTTTCCACTCACTAGGAAGCCCCTTCACTGTCGGAGACAGGGTGAGGGTGGGGGGGAAGCTTCGGAGCCACAGAGGAGAACACAGCAACAGGGGTGCAGAGGGCAAAGCAGAGAGATTCCTGCACAAAGGATCACTGCCAACCAGCACTCACCAGCCTGAGACGCTTGTCTGCTCACCTGCGGGGATGGGTTGGGGCTGGGAGCTGAGGCTCAGGCTTTGGAGTTCAGATCCCAGGGAGAGGACTGGGGTTGGCTGTGGGAACACAGCCTGAAAGGGACTAGTGCATCACAGCTAGCTGCGAGGGAGTCCAGGGAAAAGCCTGTAACTGCCTAAGAGGCAAGAGACCATTGTTTTGGGGTGCACAGGAGGGGGGATTCAGAGCACCGCCTAAACGAGCTCCAGAGACGGGTGCGAGCTGCGGCTATGAGCACAGACACCAAAGATGAGCATGAAATGCTAAGGCTGCTGCTGCAGCCACCAAGAAGCCTGTGTGCAAGCACAGGTCACTATCCACACCACCCCTCCCAGGATCCTGTGCAGCCCACCACTGCCAGGGTCCTGTGACCCAGGGACAACTTCTGTGGGAGAACACACAGCACGCCTCAGGCTGTTGCAATGTCACGCCGGCCTCTGCCACCACAGGCTCACCCCTCATTCCGTACCCCTCCCTCCCCCTGGCCTGAGTGAGCCAGAGCCCCCTAATCAGCTGCTACTTTAACCCTGTCCTGTCTGGGACGCCGTCAGGCGACCTACACGCAGAGGCGGGGCCAAATCCATAGCTGAACCCCAGAAGCTGTGTGAACAAAGAAGGGAAAATTCTCCCAGCAGCCTCAGGAGCAGTGGATTAAAGCTCCACAACCAATTTGATGTACGCTGCATCTGTGGAACACCTGAACAGAAAACAAATCATCCCAAAATTGAGGCAGTGGACTTTGGGAGCAAATGTAGACTTGGGATTTGCTCTCTGCATCTAATTTGTTTCTGTTTTTATGTTTATCTTAGTTTATAATTTAGAGCTTATTATCGTTGGTAGATTTGTTTATTGGTTTGGTTGCTCTCTTCCTTTTTTTAAAAAATAAACATGTACATAATTTTTTTTTCCTTTTTCTCTTTTTGTGAGTGTGTATGTGTATGCATCTTTGTGTGATTTTGTCTGTATAGTTTTGATTTCACCATTTGTCCTAGGGTTCTGTCTGTCTGTTTTTTAGTATAGTTTTTAGTGCGTGTTATCATTGGTGGATTTGTTTTTTGGTTTGGTTGCTCTCTTCTTTCTTTCCTTCTTTTTCTTCCATCTTATCACTTTTTAAATATTTTATACTATTTAAAAATTTTTTTAATGACTTTAACTCCCTCCCTCCCTCCATCCCTCCCTCCCTCTCTCTCTCTCTCTCTCTTTCTCTCTTCCTTTCTTTCCTTTGCTAAGGCATGAGGCTAACAGGGTCTTGGTGCTCCGGCCGGCTGTCAGGCCACAGCCTCTAAGGTGGAAGAGCCAAGTTCAGGACACTGGTCCACCAGAGACCTCAGCGCTCCACATAATATCAAATGGCAAAAGCCCTCCCAGAGATCTCCGTCTCAACACTAAGACCCAGCTGCACTCAATGACCAGCAAGCTACAGTGCTGGACACCCCCATGCCAAACAACTAGCAAGACAGGAACACAACCCCACCCATTAGCAGAGAGGCTGCCTAAAAGCATAATAAGTTCACAGACACCCCAAAACACACCGCTGGACACAGTCCTGACCACCAGAAAGACAAGATCCAGCCTCATCCACCAGAAAACAGGCACCAATCCCCTCCACCATGGAGCCCCCTCAACCCACTGAACCAACCTGAGCCACTGGGGGCAGACACCAAAAACAACGGGAGCTACGAACCTGCAGTCTGAGAAAAGGAGACCCCAAACACAGTAAGTTAAGAAAAATGAGAAGACAGAGAAATACAAAGCAGATGAAGGAGCAAGGTAAAAACTCACCAGACCAAATAAATGCAGAAGAAATGGCAGTCAACCAGAAAAAGAATTCAGAGTAATGATAGTAAAGATGATCCAAAATCTTGCAAACAGAATGGAGAAAATACAAGAAACGTATAACAAGGACCTAGAAGAACTAAAGAACAAACAAACAATGATGAACAACACAATAAATGAAATTAAAAATTCTCTAGAAGGAATCAATAGCAGAATAACTGAGGCAGAAGAATGGATAACTGACCTGGAAGTTAAACAGTGGAAGTAACTACTGCAGAGCAGAATAAAGAAAAAAGAATGAAAAGAATTGAGGACACTCTCAGAGACAACTGGGACTACATTAAATGCACCAACATTCGAATCTTAGGGGTCCCAGAAGAAGAAGAGAAAAAAAAATGGATTGAGAACATATTTGAAGACATTATAGTTGAAAGCTTCCCTAATATGAGAGAGGAAATAATCAATTCCAGGAAAAGCAAAGAGCCCCATACTGGATAAATCCAAGGAGAAACATGCCAAGACACATATTAATCAAACTATCACAAATTAAAAACAAAGAAAAAATATTAAAAGCAGCAAGGGAAAAGCAACAAATAACGTACAAGGGAATCCCTATAAGGTTAACAGCTGATCTTTTCAGCAGAAACTCTGCAAGCCTAAAAAGAGTGCCAGGACATATTTAAAGTGGTTAAAGGGAAAAACCTACAACCAAAATTACTCTACCCAGCAAGGATCTCATTCAGATTCAATGGAGAAATTAAGACCTTTAGAGACAAGCAAAAGCTAAGAGAATTGAGGACCACCAAACCAGCATTACAACAAATGCTAAAGGAACTTCCCTAGGCAGGACACACAAGACAAGGAAAAGACCTACAATAACAAACCCAAAACACTTAAGAAAATGGTAATAGGAATATACATATTGATAACCAACTTAAATGTAAATGGATTAATGCTCCAAACAAAAGACATAGACTGGCTGAATGGATACAACAAGACCTGTATATATGCTGTCTACAAGAGACCCACTTCAGACCTAGAGACACATACAGACTGAAAGTGAGGGGATGGAAAAAAATATTCCATGCAAACAGAAATCAAAAGAAAGCTGGAGTAGCAATTCTCTTATCAGACAAAATAGACATTAAAATAAAGACTATTACAAGAGACAAAGAGGGACACTACATAATGATCAAGAGATCAATCCAAGAAGAAGATATAACAATTGTAAATATTTATGCACCCAGCATAGGAGCGCCTCAATACATGAGGCAAATGCCAACAGCCATAAAAGGGGAAATCGACAGTAACACAATCATAGTAGGGGACTTTAACACCCCACTTTCAGCAGTGGACAGATCATCCAAAACGAAAATAAATAAGGAAACACAAGTTTTAAATGATACATTAAACAAGAGGGACTTAACTGATATTTATAGGACATGCCATCCAAAAACAACAGAATACTTCTTCTCAAGTGCTCATGGAACATTCTCCAGGATAGATCATATACTGGGTCACAAATCAAGCCCTGGTAAATTTAAGAAAACTGAAATCATATCAAGTATCTTTTCTGACCACAACGCTATGAGACTAGATATCAATTACAGGAAAAAAAAAATGGTAAAAAACAAAAATACATGGAGGCTAAACAATACGCTACTAAATACCCAAGAGATCACTGAAGAAATCAAAGAGGAAATCCCAAAATACCTAGAAACAAATGACAATGAAAACATGATGACCCAAAACCTATGGGATGCAACAAAAGCACTTCTAAGAGGGAAATTTATAGCAATACAATCCTACCTCAGGAAACAAGAAACATCTCAAACAAACAACCTAACCTTACACCTAAAGCAACTAGAGAAAGAAGAACAAAAAACCCCAAAGTTAGTAGAAGGAAAGAAATCATAAAAATCAGATCAGAAATAAATGAAAAAGAAATGAAGGAAACGATAGTAAAGATCAATAAAACTAAAAGCTGGTTCTTTGAGAAGATAAACAAAATTGATAAACCATTAGCCAGACTCATCAAGAAAAAAAGGGACAAGACACAAACCAACAGAATTAGAAATAGAAAAGGAGAGGTAACAAGTGACACTGCAGAAATACAATGGATCATGAGAGATTACTACAAGCAACTCTATGCTGATAAAATGGACAACCTGGAGGATATGAACAAATGCTTAGAAAAGCACAACCTTCCAAGACTGAACCAGGAAGAAATAGAAAATATAAAGAGACCAATCACAAGCACTGAAATTGAAACTGTGATTAAAAATCTTCGAACAGTAAGCTGGGACAAAGTGAGAAATGGCATGGGCTTATATAGACTACCAAATATAGAATAGCTAGCTACTGGGAAGCAGCCACATAGCACAGGGAGATCAGCTGGGTGCTTTGTGACCACCTAGAGGTGTGGGATAGGGAGGGTGTGAGGGAGATGCAAGAGGGAGGAGATACGGGGATATATGTATATGTATAGCTGATTCACTTTGTTATAAATCAGAAACTAACACACCACTGTAAAGCAATTATACTCCAATAAAGATGTTTAAAAAAAAATCTTCCAACAAACAAAAGCCCAGGGCCAGATGGCTTCACAGGTGAATTCTATCAAACATTTAGAAAAGAGCTAACACCTATCCTTCTCAAACTCTTCCAAAAAACAGCAGAGGGAGGAACACTCCCAAACTCATTCTACGAGGCCACCATCACCCTGATACCAAAACCAGACAAGGATGTCACAAAAAAAGGAAAGTACAGGCCAGTATCACTGATGAACACAGATGCAAAAATCCTCAACAAAATACTAGCAAACAGAATCCAGCAGCACATTAAAAGGATCATACACCATGATCAAGTGGGGTTTATCCCAGGAAGGCAATTATTCTTCAAAATATACGCAAATCAACCAGTGTGATAAAACATATTAACAAATTGAAGAATAAAAATCATATGATCACCTCAATAGATGCAGAAAAAGCTTTCGACAAAATACAACACCCATTTATGATAAAAACCCTCCAGAAGGTAGGCATAGAGGGAACTTACCTCAACATAATAAAAGCCATATATGACAAACCCACAGCCAACATCGTTCTCGATGGTGAAAAACTGAAACCATTTCCTCTAAGATCAGGAACAAAATGAGGTTGTCCACCCTCACCACTATTCTTCAACATAATTTTGAAAGTTTTAGCCACAGCAATCAGAGAAGAAAAAGAAATAAAAGGAATCCAAATTGGAAAAGAAGAAGTAAAGCTGTCACTGTTTACAGATGACATGATACTAAACATAGAGAATCCTAAAGATGCCGCCAGAAAACTACTAGAGCTAATCAATGAATTTGGTAAAGTAGCAGGATACAAGATTAATGCACAGAAATCTCTGGCATTCCTATACACTAATGATGAAAAACCTGCAAGAGAAATTAAGGAAACACTCTCATTTACCACTGCAACAAAAAGAATAAAATTCCTAGGAATAAGCCTACCTAAGGAGACAAAAGACCTGCATGCAGAAAACTATAAGACACTGATGAAAGAAATTAAAGATGATACAAACAGATGGAGAGACATACTACGTTCCTGGATTGGAAGAATCAACATTGTGAAAATGACTGTATTACATAAAGCCATCTACAGATTCAATGCAATCCCTATCAAAATACCAATGGCATTTTTCACAGAACTAGAACAAAAAAATTCACAATTTGTATGGAAACACAAAAGACCCCAAATAGCCAAAGCAATCTTGAGAAAGCAAAATGGAGTGGGAGAAATCAGGCTCCCTGACTTCAGACTACACTACAAAGCTACAGTAATCAAGACAGTATGGTACTGGCATAAAAACAGAAATATAGATCAGTGGAACAGAATAGAAAGCCCAGAGATAAACCCATGCACATTTCGTCACCTTATCTTTGATAAAGGAGGCAAGAATATACAGTGGAGAAAAGACAGCCTCATCAATAAGTGGTGCTGCAAAAACTGGACAGCTACATGTAAAAGAATGAAATTAGAACACTCCCTAACACCATATAACAAAACTGAACTCAAAATGGATTGAAGAGCTAAATATAAGGCCAGACACTATAAAAGTCTTAGACGAAAACATAGGCAGAACACTCTATGACATAAATCACAGGATCCTTTTTGATCCACCTTTAGAGAAATGGAAATAAAAACAAATATAAACAAATGGGACCTAATGATACTTAAAAGCTTTTGCACAGCAAAGGAAACCATAAACAAGGCAAAAAGACAGCCCTCAGAATGGGAGAAAATATTTGCAAACAAAGCAACTGACCAAGGATTAATCTCCAAAATTTACAAGCAGCTCATGCAGCTCAATATCAAAAATACCAACAACCCAATCCAAAAATGGGCAGAAGACCTAAACAGTCATTTCTCTAAAGAAGATATACAGACTGCCAACAAACACATGAAAGGATGCTCAACATCACTAATCATTAGAGAAATGCAAGTCAAAACTACAATGAGGTATCACCTCACACCAGTCAGAATGGCCATCATCAAAAAATCTACAAACAAGAAACGCTGGCAAGGGTGTGGAGAAAAGGGAACCCTCTTGCACTGTTGGTGGGAATGTAAATTGATACAGCCACTATGGGGAACAGTATGGAGGTTCCTTAAAAAACTAAAAACAGAACTACCATATGACCCAGCAATCCCACTACTGAGCATTTATCTTGAGAAAACCATAATTCAAAAAGAGTTATGTACCACAATGTCCATTGCAGCTCTATTTACAATGGAAGCAACCTAAGTGTCCATCAACAGATGACTGGAAAAAGAAGATGCGGCACATAAACACAACAGAATATTACTCAGCCATAAAAAGAAATGAAACTGAGTTATCTGTATTGAGGTGGATGGAACTAGGGTCTGTCATACAGAGTGAAGTAAGTCAGAAAGAGGAAAACAAATACTGTTTGGTAATACCATATGCTAACACATATATATGCAATCTAAAAAAAGAAAAAATGGTTCTGAAGAACCTAGGGGCAGGACAGGAATAAAGACACAGATGTAGAGAATGGACTTGAGGACACGGGGAGTGGGGAGGGTAAGCTGGGACGGACAAAGTGAGAGAGTGGCATGGACATATATACACTACCAAATGTAAAATAGATAGCTAGTGGGAAGCAGCCACATAGCACAAGGGGATCAGCTTGGTGCTTTATGTCCACCTAGAGCAGTGGGATAAGGAAGGTGGGAGGGAGACTCAAGAGGGAGGAGATATAGGGATATACATATATGTATAGCTGATTCACTTTGTTATAAAGCAGAAACTAACACACCATTGTGAAGGAATTATACTGCAATAAAGATGTTAAAAAAAAAAGTTCACCAAGATAGATCCTATGTTTTCATCAAAAGATTGAAATCTTACAGAGTATATTTTCTGACTCAAGTGTTTTAATCAGAAAACCATAGCAATAAGACATGCTTTTAAAATCCCCCAACAGTTGCAATTTAAATGTTTCTAAATAATATACAAATCAAAGAAGAAATTAATAGGGAATCAAAAATTATTTTACATTGAATGATGATAAGAAAAATATAGGAGGCAACCAGAGCAGTCACAGAGATAAATGTATGCATTTAAAATGCCTATATTAGAAAAGAAGATGATTCAAAATCAATGAACTAAATCTTTGAATTAAGAAGTAAGGAACAAAAAACAAGGAAGTTAAATCTGATGATTAAAAAAGTACAGATGCAAACAGAAATCAATGATATAATAAAAATGCGACTATTACCAAAACCCAAATTTGTTTCTTAAAATTATTAATATTAACAAATTCCTTTAAAAATTAATGACAAAACACAAATTAACAATACCAGAAATTCAAGAGTAGATATTACTGAAGATAAGATAGACTTTAAAGGGTAATAAGAGAATAATGTAAACATTTTCATGTAAACACATTCAACAACATAGAAGAAAATGACTATTTTTTTGGAAAGCACAAATTACCAAAACTGCCACAAGAACTAAAAATAGGAAAAGTGAACAGCCTATATCTATTAAAGAAGTTTATAATCAGAACTTACACAAAGCTAGACCCAGATGGTTTCACTGGTGAATTCTATCAAAACCTTAAGAAAAGTAATAGCAATCTAACCAAACTCATTCAGAAAATAAAAGAGGAGCGAGTGTTTCCCCAGTGAATTTGTGAGGTCAACATAAATGCAATAACGTTGCAAGGATATTACAAGAAAAGGAAATTAGAGGCCAATAAATCTTACAAATATTGGTGCAAAAATGCTGTCTAAAACATTAGTAAATTTAATCCAGCAATATATAAAAATATGTACAAAGTGGGGTGTATCCTAGAAATGTGGGGTTGATTCATCAATGATAAATAAATGTAATTTACCACAATTAACAGAAAAAGGAAGAAAATTATATAGTCATCTCAATAGATACTGAAGAGCATTTTGACAAAATTTGATAGGCATTCCT
>NW_006773945.1:672977-700004 GCF_000442215.2 Lipotes vexillifer | reverse complement strand
TCCTGATAAAACAAAAGAAAAATCGTCAGAAAACTACAATGCAGGAAACTTCCTCAATCTACTTAAAAGCATCTACAAAAACATCATAGTAAATGGTAATATTTTAAAAACTTTTTCCCCAAGTTTGGGAATAAGGTGATGATGTCTGCTCTCCTTACTTCTATTACACATTGTAGTGGAGGTATTAGACAAAGCAGAAGGACAAGAAAAAAAAATGATACAAAAATTGAATTGGGAGAGTAAAACTCGTTTTCTTTGTTTATAGCTGATATAATTGCTCTCAAAAGTGCTTCTTAAAAGTATTGACCAAGTATTCCTGGCAGGTCCCTGAGTCTCTTTTAGGGAGTCCATGAGGTAAAAGACATTTTCAAAGTAATACTAAGATGTTACTTGCTTTTTTTTATCCACATTGCCTCATGAGTGTACAGTGTAGTTCTCCAGAGGCATGATGTGTGATACTGTAACAGACAGAATGTAGAAACAGATACAAGAATCCATCCAGGGGGTTTCCCTGGTGGCACAGTGGTTAAGAATCCACCTGCCAATTCAGAGGACATGAGTCCAAGCCCTGGTCTGGGAAGATCCCACATGCCACAGAGCAACTAAGCCCATGTGCCACAACTACTGAAACTGCACTCTAGAGCCCTCAAGCCACAACTACCTAGCCACATGCCAGAACTACTGAAGCCTGCACACCTAGAGCCCGTGCTCCACAACAAGAGAAGCCACCACGATGAGAAGCCTGCACACTGCAATGAAGAGTAGCCCCTGCTCGCCACAACTAGAGAAAGCCCAGGCAGAGCAATGAAGACCCAACACAGCCAAAAATAAATAAATTAATAAATTAATAATAATAAAAAAAAAGAATCCATCCATCTTCTATTAAGCTAGACATTGAAGAAATTTACAAAAATATGAAACAATTCTACTATTTTGTTTGTTTTGGAAAGTAGAGTTTTTTTTTGTTTGTTTGTTTTGCGGTATGCGGGCCTCTCACTGTTGTGGCCTCTCCCGTTGCAGAGCACAGGCTCCAGACGCCCAGGCTCAGCGGCCATGGCTCACGGGCCCAGCGGCTCCACGGCACGTGGGATCTTCCCAGACCGGGGCACGAACCCGTGTCCCCTGCATCGGCAGGCGGACTCTCAACCACTGCACCACCAGGGAAGCCCTGTTTTGGAAAGTAGAGTTTTTTAAAAATAAAAATGTGTTATTTATGTTTATGTACAATGGGTTTATTGCTATTTTAAATGGATGCACACATATTTAAATAATTTTTTGATTATATTTCTAAATGGGTATGTATACAATTAATCTAACCCATATTAAAAAGCTCTTTAGGTTGCCCCAAAATTGGTAAGAGTCTAAAATACTCTTGAGATTTAAAAAGTTTTGAAGATTGCTGGTTTACATGGAAGACCTAAAAACTCTACAAAAAGTGCTGAAATCAGTAAGTAAATTCAGCTAAGTTACAGATAAAATGGCAATATACAAAAATAAATTGCATTTCTACATGCTAGTAATAAAAAATAAAAACAATGATTTAAAAAATTGCATTTAAAATAACACACAAAATATAAAATGCTTAGGAATATGTAAATAAAAGATGTGTAAGACTTTGTCACTAATACCTACAAAGATTCCTGAAAAAAACTTTTTAAATATCGAAATACTTGGAGAGATATACCATATTCATGGATTGGTACACTCAATATTGTTAAGATGTCAGTTCTTTTCAAATTGATGTATAGTCACTAAAAAGAAAATCAAAATTGCAAGAATTACTTTACCTGATTTCATCACTTGTTATAAAGCAAAACAGCATGACAGTGGTGGACGTTTAGAAAATTAGATCAACGAAACAGAGTAGAGAGCTCAGAAATAGACTCACACATATACAATCAATTGATTTTAATAGGCAATTCAATGGGAAAATAATGTCCCTTTCCTCAAACTGTGCTAAATAACTAGATATCCATATCCAGGGAAATAACAGACTTGGACCCCTATCTCATACCATACTCAATATTAATTCAAAGTGAATCATAGATCTTAAAAGCATAAAAACTAAAATTATAAAACTTCTCAAGAAAATTTAGGAGAAATCTTAGCAATCACAGATGTAGGCAGATAGGACACAAAAATAAAGTATAAAGAAAAAATAAATTGGACTTATTAAAATTATAAACTTCTACTTTTCAAAAGACATCATTAAAAATAACTCAAGCTACTGACCAGGATAAAAAAAAGTCATACTAATAATTGACAAGAACTTGTCTCTAGAATATATAAAAAATACTTTTAAAAATCAATAATTAGAAGACAATCAATCAAATAAATATACAGGTACTTCACAGAGGTTATGATGACTGATAAACACATGAAAAGATTCTGGACTTTAGCTGCCAGGGAAATGCAACTTCATGCAAACTATGACTAGTTAATAAGGATGTGGAAAAACTGGAGGTCTCCAATTGCTGGTGGGAGAGTAAATTTTCCAATCATTTTATAAAATAATTTGCCAGTTTCTTTTATAGGTAAGCAAACACCTATTCTATGACCCAGAAAGTCCTCTCCTAGACATTACTCAAGAGAAATACAAATATACGTCCACAAAAAAAGACGTGTACAAATATTCACAGAAACTTTATTCATAATAACTAAAACTGGAAACAATCCAAATGTTCATTAACAGATGAATGAATAAACATTTTTTTGTTTGGTAAATTCTAGTATGGAACACTAGCAGGCCATATAAATGAACCAACTGGTGATACACGCAACAACATGGATGAATTCCACAGACATTACATTCAGCAAAGGAAGTCAGACACAAAAGAGTACTTACTTTATTATTTCATCTATATGAAGTGCATAACAGGCTAAACAAACTCTCTTATGATGATAGAAATTGGACCAGCAGTTGCCTTTGATGGAAGGTCAGGACTAGGGCTAGGCTAGTGAAGAGCCTATCTCACATGATTTAAGAAAGCACTCACTTGCAGAATTGTGAGCAAATGCTTCCTTAAATTTTGCATACTAGTTGCCTTACTCAACTCATTACATTCCA
The DNA here is from genome assembly GCF_000442215.2 of Lipotes vexillifer. Taxonomy (NCBI): domain Eukaryota; kingdom Metazoa; phylum Chordata; class Mammalia; order Artiodactyla; family Lipotidae; genus Lipotes; species Lipotes vexillifer. The sequence continues at coordinate 696,937 of NW_006773945.1, read as the reverse complement.
GTCCTGCTTTGGGGTAGGGTGGGATATTAACTGCAGGGGCCCTAGGGGGAATATTCTGGGATGATGGAAATGTTCTATTTGTAGTGGTGGTGGTTACACATGTATAGGTATATCAAAACTCATCAGATGGCACATCTAAAACCTGTGTGTTTTTCTCATATATAAATTTTAAAAGTTAATTTTTAAAAAGAAACATTACCAAGACCATTTTGAAAATAAGAATAAGGTATCTCAGTTTACCAGATATTAAAATTAAAACAAAGTTAAAATAGACTAATTGATAAATGGAACAGATTAGGGAGTCCAAAGACTAGCACATACATATATGGAAATCTAGTATTTGACAAAGGTGTCATTTTAAGTAATGAAGAAAGAATAGATAATAGTCTTAATTAATGGGTGTAGAACATTGGTTATCTAGACAAAAAATAAATTAAGTTAAATCCCTATCTCATACTATACACAAAAATAAATACCAGATTTATTAAAACCCCAAAATTTAGAAGTCAAACTTTAAATTATTAGAAAAAAAAGAACATATTTGATCAGAAGTGACAAAAATTTCTTTAAAAAGACAGCAAAAGTACCAAGTCATAAAGAAAAAAATGATAAATTTAACTACATTGAAAATGTCCATTTAATAAGATACCCTATAAACAAAGCAGAAAGACAAGCCATAAAATGGGGAGAGTTACTTGCAATGACTAATAGCCAACCAACGTTCAAGATCCAGAATATATAAAGAATTCCCACAAAGCAATAATAAAAAGATAAAAAATGGGACAAAGGGTATAGGACAATTTAAATATCATCAGTAAGCATAAGAAAAGCTTAATTTCAAGCTCAGTGAAATTAAAACAAAAATGAGAATTTTTTTAATTTGTCAAATTGGAAAACTTAAAATATTCTGATAATATTAAGTGCTTCAACAAGAACTTGTTGAAAAAAGCATTTGCTATTCACTGCTAATAGGAATATAAGTCTGTACAGCCACTCTGGAGAAGTTTTGACTGTTTCCTTTCTCTCACTCCTGTGGCCTCTCCCGTTGTGGAGCACAGGCTCCGGACGCACAGACTCAGCGGCCATGGCTCACGGGCCTAGCCGCTCCGTGGCGTGTGGGATCCTCCCGGACCGGGGCACGAACCCGTGTCCCCTGCATCGGCAGACAGACTCTCAACCACTGTGCCACCAGGGAAGCCCTGACTGTTTCTATTAAAACTAAAACTGTGCATACCCCTTGACCCAGCAATTCTAGGATTAGTTATTTACCTAGAAAAATAATCATACATATAAGCACTAAGACCATTACATGAATGTTCATAATATCATTATTTGATAATTGGAAAAGTCAGAAACAATCTACATGTGCATCAAAGAAAGGAATGAAGGAAAAACTGGGAGTACGTAACTTCTATGCAGCAATTAAAATAAACATGTAGGTTTATGTGAATTAACATGGAAAGACCTTAAAAAAACACTGTGGAGTGAAAAAAACAACTGTAGACTGCTATAAACATTGTGATTATATTTATCAATCTTAAAAGCACACAAAAAATACTACTATAGAAATCTATGGATATGCACAAAAATGCACAAGTACATATTTTAAAAGGCTGGGAACTTTTCTGGTAAGCGGCCTGAGGTGACCTCTAAAAATGGTTCGCTATTCACTTGACCCAGAAAACCCCACAAAATCACGCAAGTCAAGAGGTTCAAATCTTCATGTTCACTTTAAGAACACTGGTGAAACTGCCCAGGCCATTAAGGGTATGCATATCTGAAAAGCCACCAAGTATCTGAAGGATGTCTCTTTAAAGGAGCAATGTGTGCCATTCCATGGTTACAATGGTGGAGTTGGTAGGTGTGCCCAGGCCAAACAGTGGGGCTGGACACACAGTCGGTGGCCCAAAAAGAGTGCTGAATTTTTACTGCACATGCTCAAAAATGCAGAGTAATGCTCAACTTAAGGGCTTAGATGCAGATTCTCTGGTCACTGAGCACATCCAGGTGAACAAAGCCCCCAAGTTGTGGCGCAGGACTTAAAGAGCTCATGGTCGACTCAACCCATACATGAGCTCTCCCTGCCACGTTGAACTGATCCTTACTGAAAAAGAACAGATTGTTCCTAAACCAGAAGAGAAGGTTGCCTAGAAGAAACTGAAGAAACAAAAATTTATGGCCCGGGAATAAATGCCACAAAAAATAAATGCAAAGAAAAGAAAAAGAAGTCTGGGAAGAAAACATACAAAGCATAATAGTGAGCCCATATACGGAGAGGGAGTGAAGGTCAGACTGAAGATGGAAATCAAAGGGGTCTAGAAGTAAAAAGTATGTGAAAATGTTAACACTTTCAATTGCTGATAGTGGGAATATGAGGGATTTTTAAATTTTAGTATTTTATAGTATTTTGACATTAAAATTTATTTTTAACACCTAAAATAATAAGAGGTCTGAGTTCATAGCACATCTCTGCCACTAACTTAAACAAGTAACTTCCTCCCTCTTCATATTTCCTTATTGGTTCACTCAAATATGTTTTGAATGATGGAATGACCTTTAATCTCCACCCTAAACCAAATATTTCTCCAATTCTATGTTCCTGAGGGAAATTCTTCATTTTTCCTTAGCTAATAAGGAAAGCCTCCTGATTAACCCAGGGATTAAGGTCATCTTTCGGTGACAAAGGTAGAAGGTTCCTTTTTTTACATCATTCTCATAGTTATAAGACTATACACTTGTTGTCTGATATCTGGCCTAACTCTCCCCCCCCCACCCCCCGATTTTCCGTCTGAGCAAATCTTTCTGCCAGCATCCAACATCCCAGAGAAGGGTTACAAATAGAAATAGAAAAGTCCAAAGTGAATTAAAATACCAGGTTGTTGACAGGAGAGAAAAAATAGCTCCCGCTAATAACCTGATTTGACATGTGATTTATGTGGTCCTAAAAGGACAGTCATAAAAAATGTGTAAGTGAAGGAATAACACCCAGTGATTTACAAAGGCCCTGGGAGTGTGGGCGACAGAATTCAGTGAAAGGGAGAGTAATAAATCTGGCCAGGGAAGCCATGCTGATCCTTTCACCCTCCAAGGCCTGAGCACCAGGGATTCTTTGCTTGTAGCACATTACATTCAGCCTTTCATTTGGCAAACATTTCCTGAGTCTCCTGGCCATAAGCAGCATCAGGCAAGGCAAGATGTATTTGTGTGTATATGGTAGGAATAGGTTCACAGAGAGAAGGTACAAAGTGTGATCTAAAGTGTTGATGAACTCACTGTATGATTAAACAAAACAGCTAAGCCAAAGATGCATCCATGTATAAGTGGAAGCAACTAAAGACATTTAATTTTAAGAAGAGAAAGTTTCAGGGAGAAATGGTCGCTGTTTTCAAATATCTCAAAAGCTTCACCGAGAAGAGGAAGAAAGTCTCCAGAGGATACTGAGACCAATGAATTAAAGAAAAGCAAATTCTTCCCACCAAAATTTACTGAGAACTTTCTACGTGCCAAGCACTACTCTAGTAGCTAAGCATCCAGCAAGGATACAAAAGACTAACAAGGTCCTATGGCTGTTGGAAGTTACATTTTAGTGGAAGGAAGAACTATAATATGCCAAATAAATAAATAAACATGTTATTTCAGATACTGGTAAGTCTTATAATTGCACGGGGCAAGGTGACAGAGTGTGGGCAAGGGTAGAAGGGAGAGGGAAAATTTATTTAGGGAAGGTGATCAGAAGAGTCTCTGAGAAAGGGACATTTCATCTGGCATCTGAAATAACAAGAAGGCTCTAACCCTGTGATGATCTGGGGGAGAGAGATCCAGAGAAACAGAACAGCAAGTGCAAAGCTGCTAAGACAGGAACAAGCCTTGAATGTCTGTTTTCAAAGGAACAGAAACACCTACTGGGACGTAGTTAGTTAGGAGAGTGGAGAGATGGGATTGGGGACATAGGCAGGGACAAGAATGTGGGCCTTGTAGGCCTTGGTAAGGAGTTTGTATTTCACACTAGAGGCAATGGGATCAACACAGGTCAAGCACACCCTGTGCCACATCAAGACTTGTTATAAAGCTACAGTAGTAAACGTAGTGTAGTATTAGCCCAAAGACAGACAAAGAAACCAATGGAACAGAATAAAAAATCTAGAAACAGACCCACACATACAGCCACTTGATGTATAAGAACAGTCACACTGTAGTACAGCATGGGAAGGATGGAGTCCCAGAAAGCATAGCTATACGTGTGAAAAGAAAAACAATAAAGCTTCGAGATGAAAATATAGGAGAATATCTTCATGACCTCAGGTTGGCAAAAAAAAAAAAAAAAAATTATTCTAGTAGGACACATAAAGCACAAACCATGAAGAAGAAGGCTGGTACACTGGAATACTTTTAAATTAAGAATTTATCAATGATACCATTAAAATGGGGAAAAGGAAAGCCACAGAGTAGAAGATATTTATAATACATATCTGACAAAAGTTTAGTATCCAGAAATGTAAAGAATCTGTACAAAACATTAAGAAAATGAAAAACAATCCAACAGAAAAATACACAAAAAGGGCTTAAAGAGGCAGTTCACAAAATGGGGTGTCCAAATGTTCAAAAGAAACACTCAACATCATTTCTTGTTATAGAGGTGCAAATTGAGACCATAATGATATATCACTACACACACACACACCTACCAAGATGACCAGAGAAACTTATCACACACACACAAATGTAAGAGAGAGAGGGAGTTTTAAAAAGATAGAAAAGATCCCTCTTGATTCCAATTTCCTCTTCTACCAGCATTGCAGTTATCAGGGAAGAGCATAACAGGCAGAGACATACAAAGGCCCTGCGGCAGCAAAGGCAGCAAGGTAAAGAGAAGCAGGTGACGAGGTTGGAGAAAGTAGAGCCTACAAGGCCTTGCAAGCAAGGTTTTTGAATTTTTACCTGAGAAAATCTTTGAAGAGTTTTGAACAGAGGATAGGAGTAACACTATATTTAAAACTTTACTTTAAAACTCTTCTGTACTAGTATTTCTCTCAGCCTCCTTTGTGCCTCACTTATTCAACCTTTTAATTCTTTTTTCATTCATAACAAATATGATTGGGCAGCTACCATGCATCATGCCTCCCAGCCCACAGGGAGCCCAGAGCCCAACGGGAGGTGAAGCATGCCCAACATGCCTTTATCACTGGAGCTCCACAGGGCTCAACCTTGGACAAGCATCTTTTCTCACTCTGCACACTCTCCCTGTGATCCGACAGTCATGCCATGACTTCCACCTATGACCTACGTGATGACTGCAGGTTGACCAACCAGCACAGTTTGTCCATGGCTGAGGGGTTTCAACAAGACTTGGGACATAGTGCTAAAATTAGGAAAAGTCCTAAGCAAACTAGGAGGAATTGGTCACCTAGGGCTGAGAACCCCCATATATGGATCACTTTACAAGCCCATGTGTCCATTTGGCTACTAGAGATCTTCTTTTGATGTTTTAAGGTTATCTTAAATTCAGCCTGTCCAGTTTCAAACTCCCGATCTCTCCAAAACCCTTCCTCCTCCAACTTCCCTATCTCAGTGGACAGCACTCCCAGTTACCCTACTTTCTAAGCCGGAAACATGGGAGCCATCCTCAGCACTGTCCCTTTCCTCACTGCCACACTCAACCAAATCATTTACATGGTGGATATTTCTGACCATGTAACAATAAACACAGCAATACATCTGCTCTCCAGGAGCTCACATTCCAGTTGAGGAAAAGAAACAATTTCCAAATAAATACAAAGCTATCCAACATGTCAGTGCTCTGAAGGAAGATGAAGCAGGGTCAGAGGATAGAGGCTGGCAGTGGAGCAGTTCTCATACGATGGTCAGGGAGGATGTCTCTTAAGCTGACACCTTTGAGTAGAGCCAGGAATAATATATGGGAGCAGGTCATGCAAAGATTTAGGGGAAGAGTGTTCCTCAAAAAGAGAACAGCAAGTGCAAAGGCCCTTGGTATGGTGAGAGAATGACAAGGAGGCCAGCGTAGCTGGACTAGAATAAGCAAAACAGACAGTGACAAGAGGTATCAGAAATAACAAGGCTAGACCATGTTTGGCCTTGTGGGGCATTGTCAGAACGTCTGAGTGAAATAGGAAATTGTTGGAGAGGTTTGAAATGAACGACCTAGTCTGATTTACATTTTAACAGGATCATTCTGTGAAGTGAAGCAAAAGTAAATACAGAAAGAATAGCTAGGAAGCTACGACAATAATATAATCATGTAATAATAATAACCTTCAGACAAGAGATGTGGGGACTTGGACTGGGGTGGAAGTGGAGGGGGTGGTAAGAAGTGATTGGATTGGAAATATTTCAAAGGTACAGCAGACAGACTGCTAATGGATTTGATGTCGGGTGCGTGAGAAGAGCGAAAGATATCTCCAACAATCCCTTAAATATATCCACCTCTTACAGTTTCCACTGCCACCACTCTGACCCAAGCCACTATCATCTCTCACTGGAACCTTTGCGACAGCAAATAGCCTCCTGGTTGGTCCATCTTCATCTCCTTACTCCTTTCTGAATCATTAAACACAGCACAATCAGTGTGATGTTTTTCAAAAGTCAGGACTGATCATTCCACATCTCTGCTCCAACCCCTTCAGTAATTTTGCACTGCATAAAAATTCAAATACTGAATGAGGTCTTCGAGGTTCTGTGCCATCAGCCTTCAGCCATTTCACCAGTCACATGTCACACTTCTCTTCCTTACCCTGCCTACCATCTACACTGCCTTTCTTTCATATTCCATCCAGCCTCAAGTTCCTGCATATGTTGCCCCCTCTGCCTAGAATTTATCACCCCTTCCCAAATAGAAACACCCGAGGTCATTTGTTCAGTTTAGGTGTCTTCATTTAATTATTACCCTTTCAGAGAAGCCTTTCCTGTCCCCTTGCTCCTCTCCTGACTAGAATTCTGTTAGTCTCCATTGTTACTATGATCACCAGTAATTAACTGTGGAATCAGCTATTAACGTCTGTTTTCCCCACCAGAGTGTAAACTCCATGATATCATCAACCATGCACAGTTTACATATGGCTGCATTCCTAGCATCTAGCACAATACTTTGCTCAGGTAAGTGTTTGATTTTTTTTTTTTTTTTAGGTAACTGATTAAATACTTGAAAATTGTGGTTCATATACGAAGTCAACAGATGAATAATCTCAGTTATGCAAGGACTCATGGAGTACTTGACTCACACATTCTTCCTGAAAAATTACTACAAGATCTACTTCAGGCAGCTGAAAAGAAAAAAAAGGATCAAAATTTTAAAATCATAAATAGTAAAGTCATGGTGTGGAAGAACTGGTAATGAGCAACTGAAAGCATTTAAGCACATGATTTATTCTAAATAATTGTGGTAAATATGGTTACAAAACAGAATGAAAGTGTCATAAATAATTCTTGAAAGAGAAGATTCTTAATTTATAAAAGGAGCAACAATTAACTGGGTAAAATTATCTTACACTAATTAAAACTGGTGGTCGTAGGTAAAATAAGGATGGGAAAAGATGTATTATCCATCTTCACTGAAGGAGGTAAATAATTATAAATGCTTTCCTAGTATAGGCTCAAGTATATTTTTTGACAAAAATAACAGTAGTGACTTCTGCTCTGGCTATGACAGAATACCTTATATTAGGCCAGCTCTGCCACAGATAACAACTGTAAAAACTGGATAAATGCCAAAAATAAATCTAGCCATTTGAAGGCATAAGAGAACAAGCAAAGCAGATAGACATGAGAGTATAAGATTTCAGAGAGAAGAGAAACACACTGAGGCTCCTATATCCGTCACTGCTTTTTCCCTATGGGGCACTTTTTAAAATAATTAATTAATTAATTTGTTTGTTTGTTTGTTTGTTTATGGCTGCATTGTGTCTTCTTTGCTGCACAAGGGCTTTCTCTAGTTGTGGCGAACAGGGCCTACTCTTCATTGCTGTGCGCAGGCTTCTCATTGCGGTGGCTTCTCTAGTTGTGGAGCACAGGCTCTAGGTGCGTGGGCTTCAGTAGTTGTGGCACACGGGCTCAGTAGTTGTGGCTCTCAGGCCCTAGAATGCAGCCTCAGTGCTTGTGGCACACAGGGTTAGTTGCTCCGAGGCATGTGGGATCTTCCCGGACCAGGGCTTTAATCCATGTCCCCTGCACTGGCAGGTGGGTTCTTAACCACTGTGTCACCAGGGAAGTCCCCCTGTGGGGCATTTTTAAATTCATAGTGTGGGGCAGAGATACTGATCAGAAAGTGGAAGCCTAAAGTCTATGGCAGTCTCATTGTGCTAGAAGACAAAAATTAAGAGTCCAAGGCTTTCAAGGTAACCAGGATGGAGGAGCCGAGATCCCAGAAGTAAAAGGAATCCCAGAGAAGTGAGCCTAACATTCCCTTCAAAGGAATTTGCCCTTCAAAGCTGAATTTTAAGTTGCACATACTCCCATAAAGAGACCAAAATACAACAAGGAGAAAGTGACTGATAAGGGATGAAAATGGTAAACAGAATTTCAGCAGTTTCATGGCCCTAAAACCACAAAAATAGGAGTCCCGACCTAGCATGGAAACCTTAGTCTTTCAGCTGAAACACCTGAAGAGCTATACTTAAGACAACTCGTAAATAAGCCAGCCCTTGTGATGCCTGAAATCCACTCTCAAATGACTTCAACCTGTGGTTGGATGACAGTGACTTGCTCATAGCTTTTCAGGAAAAAAAATAATAATGTAGGAAGATAATGCATCCAAAGCCTCTACCATTTTTATTAAAAAAAAATGTCTAATGGCAATTAGAAATTAAATTGCATTTCAGGAAAAAGAACCAAATGACTAAAAATTAAGAGAAAAAAGGCAATAGAGGCACACTTAACGATCTAGTTGTTTGGCGTTATCTAATATGGCCTTTATTTTTTATCAGATATGACTTATATGTTCAAGAATATAGGAGAAAAGGTAGAGAAATTGACTTGGAATCTATAAAAATCATTAAGTAGAAATTATAGAGCTGAAAAATACAGCAACTGAAATTAAGAACTCGATACATGGTTTCACAATATATTAACTAATAACCAGAAGCAAAAAAGAGGAATCATGAATTAGAATATATATTTGTAAAATATGTGGAATGAAGCATAGAGAAAAATAATGAAATAGAAATGGAAATTAGTGACACAGTGCACAAGATATATGGGTAGTTTGAAAAGGTCGAGTATAAAAGAATTTGTAAGCTTCAGAAAAAGATGAAAGAGAATTTAGAAGAAGCAATATTTGAAGTAACACTAGATAAGAATTTTCCAAAACTGAAGAAAGCTATCAACTTATGGATTCAAGAGGCTCTATGACCCACAACCAAGACACATTTAAGACACACATGTGCACGCACGCACGCACACACACACACACACACACACACACACGCACACACTGAGGCACTCAGAATAAACATGTGCACTAACTTCTCATCAGAAACAAAGCAAGCTAGAAAGAGAAACAACACCTTTAAAGTGCTGAAAGAAAAAGCTGTCAACCTAGAATTCTTTATCCAGACAAAATATCTTTCAAAAATAAAGGTAAAATGAAAACATTTTCCAATAAGCAAAATCTAAGACAGTTCATCACCAGCAGACCTGCACTACAAGGAATATTAAAGGAAGTTCTTGAAAATGAACAATTTCCACCATCTGGAAAATCAAAGCTACATGAAGGAAAAAGGAATGCCAGAAATGGTAAATGTATAGGTAAATATAAGCCTTTTTTAAAACTTAATTCCTTTAAGAGATAATTGACTATATAAAGCAAAACTTATTATATATTGTGGGATAATAACATACATAGAAATAAAATGTATGACAACAACAGCACAGCAGATGGGGGTAGATTGAAGGGTACTCTTGTAATGTTAGTACATTATCTGAGAAGTGATATATTAACTCATGGAAGATTACAATAAATTAAGAAAACATAGTGTAAGCCCTACTGCAACCACTAAAAAATTATAATAAAACAAAGAGTTATAGTTAAAGAGAAAAGGTGGAATTTAAAAAACAATTCTCAATTAGTCCAAAAAAATGGTAAAAAAGGAGAAAAAAAAGGTCAAAAAACAGATGTGATAAATAGAAAAACTATAAGATAGATTTAAATGTAGTGGTATTAATAAGTATATTAATATAAATGTCATTAACACCCTAATTAAAAGGTAATGATTGGCAGATTGGATATGAAAGCAATATACAATAATATATACATTTTAAATACAAAAACAGGAAGCTTAGAGGTAAAAGATAGAAAATGGTATACCATGAAAATACTAATCACCAGAAGCTGAAGTGGCTATATTAATACCAGACAAAGCTGACATTAAGACAAAGAGTTATTACCAGAGATAAAGAGGGACATTTCATAATGATGAAAGTGTCAGTCCATTAAGAAAGCATAACAATCCTGAATGAGTATTCATGTAATAACAGAGGTTCAAAATGCATATAACACAATCTGGTAGAACTGAAAGGAGAAATAGAAAATTCATAATGACTGTTGGAAAATTTAATATTCCTCCAACAGTCAAACTAAGTAAACAAAAACATAGGAAGAATACAAAAGATTTGAAAGGCACTATCAATCAAAGTAGCCTGATTAAGATTTATATGTCACTATACTCAACAGCTGCAGAAGACATTTTTATTTTTCAAGTGTGTATGAAACAGTCAGTCACCAAGCTATACCAAATACTGGACCATGAATTAAAGTCTAAGCAAATTTTAAAAAATGAACTTCTGCACAATATGTTATTGGATTACAATAAAAATGAATGATCAAACACAAATATATCTAGAAAATCCTCAAATATTTGGAAATTAAGCAACACATTTCTAAATAACACAAAAGTCAAAGAAAAATTCACAAGGAAAAGTAGAAAATATTCTGAACTGAATAATAATAAAAATAAAACATAACAAAATTTGTGTATTCAACTAACCTAAGCAGTGCTTCAGGAGAGCTTTTTGTTAGTTTTGTTTATTTTAGAAAATAAAAAGAATATTTAAAATCAATGATCTCAGCTTCTACCTCAAGAAGGTAGAAAGAAGAAATTAAACTCAAAGTATAAAGAATAATACGATAAGAATAAGAATAAAAATTAATATAAAATGATCAAACAATAGAGAAAACCAATGAAATGAAAGGAATAACAAAAATAAATTTAACAGTGAAGAACAAAGTTGAAAAATCCATACCATCTAATTTAAATACCTATTAGAAATCCTCAGTAATTAAGACCTGATGGTGTTTTCATAAAGAGAGACAAGTAAATGAACAAAACAAATTAGAACCCAGAAAGAGACCCATGCATATGGTAGTTGAATTTTTACAAAAACACGAGACTAATTCAGTGGAAAAATGATAGTCTTTTCAACAAATGGAAAAGGAACAATTGGATAACCATGTGGTAAACTAACAAAAAATAAACAACAACCTTGACTCATTTCATGCTATACACAAAAATTAACTCAGAATGGATCATAGACCTATATAAAGCTAAAAATATAAAACTTTTAGAATAAAACATAAAATAATCTTTGTGATCTTATGGCAGGCAAAGATGACTTAAGACAGAAAAAAACACAAACCATAAAAGGAAGAATGAATGAAGTGGATTCTATTAAAATTAAAAACTTCTATTCTTCAAAAAAGCCATTAAGAAAATGAGAAAGCGGGCTTCCCTGGTGGCGCAGTGGTTGAGAGTCCACCTGCCAATGCAGGGGACACGGGTTCGTGCCCCGGTCCGGGAAGATCCCACATGCCGCGGAGCGGCTGGGCCCGGGAGCCATGGCCACTGAGCCTGCGCGTCCAGAGCCTGTGCTCCGCAACGGGAGAGGCCACAACAGTGAGAGGCCCGTGTACCGCAGAAAGAAAAAAAACAAAAAAAACAACAAAAAAAAAAAGAAAATGAGAAAGCAAGTCACAGACTGGGAGAAAATATTCATAAAACATATATCTGATGAAATATTGGTATCCAGAATTTATGAAGAAATCTTACAAGTCAATCAAAATAATATAAATAATCCAGTAATAAATGAACAAAACATCTGAATGAACACTCCAAACACACACACAAAAAAGATATATGAATGGCCAATAAGCACAAGAAAAGATGATCAGTAGCATTAGCCATCAGGAAAATGCAAATTAAAATCAAGAGATACTGCCAGACACTCACTATAATGGCTAAAATTTTAAAACCTGTGAATATCAAGTGTTGGTAAAGATGTGGAGCATTTATAACTTTCATACAGTGCTGGTAGGAGTATAGAATAGTATGATAACTTTAGAAAATATTTTTCAATTTCTTATGAAGTTATACATACACTTATATGACTCAGTAGTTCTTTTTAATATTTACCTAAGAGAAATAAAACCATATATCCATAAAGAGGCTTGTACATGACAGGTCAAGTCAGCTTTATTTGAACAAAGCAGAAGGCATCATGCTCCCTGATTTCAGACTATATTACAGTAATCAAAACAGTATGGTATTGGCATAAAAACAGACACATAGATCAATGAAACAGAATTAAGAGCCAAGAAATAAACCCACATATATATGGTCAACTAATTTACAACAAAAGAGCTGAGAATATACATTGGGGAAAGGACAGTCTTTTCAATAAATGGTGCTGGGAAAACCGGACAGCCACATGCAGAAGACTGAAATTTAATCACCATCTTATACCATACACAAAAATTAACTCAAAATGGATTAAAGATTTGAACATAAGACCTAAAAACTCCTGGGAGGAAAATATAGGCAGTAAGCTCCTTAACATAGGTCTTGGCAATGATTTTTTTAATCTGACACCAAAAGCAAAAGCAACAAAAGGAAAAATAAATAAGTGGGACTGTACCAAACTAAAAATCTTCTGCACAGCAAAGCAAACCATCAACAAAATGAAAAGACAACCTACTGAATGGGAGAAAATATTTTCATATCCTATATCTGATAAGGGGCTAATATCCAAAATACATAAAGAACTCATACAACACAATAGCAAACAATCTGATTTTAAACATGAGCAGAAAATCTGAATAGACATTTTTCCAAAGTAGACATAAAGTTGGCCAACAAGTACAGGAAAGAATGCTCAAAATATTAATCATCAGGGAAATGCATTCAAAACCATTATGAGGTATCACCTCACATCTATCAGAATGGCTTTTATCAAAAAGACAAGAAATAGTAAGTGTTGGTGAGGATATGAAGAAAAGGAAACCCTTGCGCACATCTGGTGGGAATGTAAATTGGTGCAGCCACTGTGGAAAACAGTATGCAGGTTCCTTAAAAATTAAAAATAGAACTACCAGGGCTTCCCTGGTGGCAGAGTGGTTGAGAATCTGCCTGCTAATGCAGGGGACACGGGTTCGAGCCCTGGTCTGGGAGGATCCCACAAGCCGCGAAGCAACTAGGCCCGTGAGCCACAACTACTGAGCCTGCGCGTCTGGAGCCTGTACTCCGCAACAAGAGAGGCCGCGACAGTGAGAGGCCCGTGCACCACGATGAAGAGTGGCCCCCACTTGCCACAACTAGAGATAGCCCTTGCACAGAAACGAAGACCCAGCACAGCAAAAACAAATAAATTAATTAATAAACTCCTACCCCCAACATCTTAAAAAAAAAAAAAAATAGAACTACCATATGATCCAGCAATTGTACTTGGTATTTATCTGAAGAAAATGAAAACAGTAAGTCAAAAAGTTATGTGCACCCCCATATTCACTGCAGCTTTATTTACAATAGCCAACATATGGAAACAACCTAAGTATCCATCAATGGATGCATGGATGAAATAATTGCTGCATATTGTATATACAGTAGAATATTATTCAGCCTAAAAAAGAATGAAATCTTGCCATTTATGACAACATGGATGGACCTCAAGGGCATAACGTTTAGTGAAGTAAGTCAGAGAAAGACAAATATCATATTTCTTATATGTAGAATCTAAACAAAAACAAAAGCAAAAAAACAAGCTTATAGATAGAGATCAGATTGGCGGTTGCCAGAGGCAAGGGGTTGGCGGGGGCAGAGAAACGGGTCAAGGGGGTCAAAAGATAAAAAAGAAAGAAAAATATCAGCTTTATTTATAACATCCCAAATATCTATCAACAGGTGAGCAAAAACACCCAAATTTTGGTATATTGATGAAGTAGAATACTAGAAAATATTAATTTGTACAATAGCATTGATAAATCCCAAAATTATTGTGTTGAGTGAAGAAAATATTTATTCACTGTGGAAAATAATCACAACGGTGGTTGCTGTAAAGTTGGGGGATTTCTTGAAAAGGAGTTTGAGGAAACCCTTTGAGTAGATGTAAATATTCAATGTATTGATTTTGGTGATAGAGACCTAGGTGTATACACATTTCATAACTCATTGAACAATATACCCCTTCCCCTAAAATTGATGGATTTTGTTTTATTTTAAATTCTACTTTAATCAAACTAACTTAAAAGAAAAACAGATCAGTAATCTAACCTCTCACCTTAGGAAGCTAGAAAAAGAAGAGCAAATTAGACCAAATTAAGAGGGAAGAAAATAATGAAGAGAAAAAAAATCAATGAAATATAAAATAGATAAACAACAGAGAAAATGTAACCAAAAGCTGGTATTTGAAGGAAAATTAAAACAAAAAAAAAATGGATAAACTTCTAGCTAAACTATCAAGAAAAGAGAAATCACAATTTGCCAATATCAAAAATGAAAGAGGGGACATCACTACGGATCCTGCAGATATCGAAAGGATAAGGACATATTATGAAACGTTTTATGCCAATAAATTTTACATCTTGGATAAGTTAGACAAATTCCTTGAATGATGCAAATTGTCAAAACTAGCTCAAGAAAAGATAAGTAGCTGTATAGTCCCATATCTGTTTAAATAACTTGAACTTATAACTGACAACATTAATTTAAAGAAAACTCCACACTCAGTGTCTTCATTAGTAAATTTTACCACATTTTTAAGAAAGAAATAATGGCAATTTTACCAAAACTCTCCAGAAAAATCACAAAAACACTTTTCAAGTCATTTTATAAGGCCAGGAAAATCTTAATACCAACATCAGGCAAATACACTAGAAGAAAAGAAAATTACAGAACAATAATCCTCATGAACACAAAAGATACAAAAGTTATTAATAAAATATTAGCAAATCAAATCTAGTAATATATAAAACTGATAGTGTATCATGACCAGGGGAAATTTATTCTAGGAATACAAGGTTGTGTAACTTTAAAATATTAATTGACAGACTAAAGAAGATTCATGAACAAACTAAAGAAAAAAAGTGATAATTTCAATATCTACAAAAAGAGCATTTGAAATATTCAACACACATTCATGATAAAATCTCAGGAAGCTGGAAGTAGAATGAACTTCCTTGGTTTGAGAATGTAGAACAACCAGAACTCATATATTTCTGGTAGCAGTGTAAAATGGTACAGTCTTTTTGAAAAACAGTTTGGCAGTTTCTTATAAAATTAAGCATATACATACATACCCTATGAACCAGCAATCACTTTCCTAAGCATTTACTCAAAAGAAATGAAAACTTAGGTCTGTACAAATGCTTGTACAAGAATATTCATAGAATCTTTATTCATAGTAGTCTCAACTGGAAACAGTACAAATGTCTATCAACTGGTGAGTGCATAAATAAATTGTGGTATATTTATATGATGGAATATTACACCAAAACAAAAAGAAACGTTTCTTATTCATGCACCAATGTGGATGCATTTCACAGACATTACTCTAGGTGAAAGAAGCTGATGGAAAAGAGAATATACTGTACATACTGTAATATGTAAATGAGCAAAAGGTACATGGGTACATAACGCATCTCTTTTTACTATTGTAAAAGACTTAGAACTCTCTGGAGCGATGAAAATATTTTGTATATTGATAGGGATATGAGCTTCATATTTATATGAATTCGTTAAAACTCAGTGAAGTGCATTTCAGCCTACGTCATTTGTATTTCAAAAAGAAGAGAACAAAAAAACTGATATAACCAGGAATTATAACCAGTAATTCCAGACAAGAAAATTTTTAAGGCAAATATACTTGAAGTAAACATATATAATTCATAATGGCAAATGACAAATTCCCCTATGAAGATATAAAAATTCTGAATCTAAATATACCTTATATCATAGCTGTAAAACTCAACATTGCCAATGATTTGGTTGGCCAAAAAGGGCATATGGGTTTTTCCTTAATATATTAAGGAAAAACAATGGTATAATTCTTTTAATCGTGTAAAAAGTGTCTACTAAAATCTGCAACAGTTTGGCTAAGATTCCAGAGAAATCAATCTATGAAAAAATATCAAATTGAAATTATAGAATCAAGAACAATATAATGATTGAAATTAAGAACTCAGTAGATGAGTTAACAGTAGGATTAGCTAGTCATCATTGTACTGGAGGAACAAGATTAGGAACTTTAGAAGAGAACTTTGAATAGTTCACCATTAAGTACTAAGTTTAAAAAGAAACATTAGTAGAGTTAAAAACAACATATATATCTTTAAAACTACCATAGGGAAAAAGTAATGAAAGAGAAGATGGTCCAAAGAAAACAGCAAGGAAGGATCAAATATAACAAATATAATAGAACAAGAACAAATGAACATACCAGTTATGACAAGAAATATAAATAATTTAAACTTCCCAATTAAAAACAGATGTTTTCCTCAGCAATATTTATACTGCAAAAATATTAGAATCATACATGTTCAACCTCAGGGAAAGGTTATATGAGTGATGTTTCAACCCTCAACAGAATATTATGCCATAATTAAATTCATATTAATAAAAACTTTTTAATAAGTTAGGAGATGCATATGTTAACCTATTAAAAATAAGGATTCCCAATTCTTATACAGTATCATAATATCTAATATAAATTTAATAAAAAACAAGGTAGAATAAAAATACCAAATGTAGATATATAGATAATAGCAGTTATTTATAGGCAAGAGAGTTATATTTTCTTCTATTTGTCCTTTGTATAAATATACAAGATTCCTCCAATGGGAACATGCTGTTTTTTTTTATTGTTTTTTATTACATAAGCAATACATGAATATAATAGTGATGTAAAAGATACAAGTACTAATAAAAGTTCCCTTTGACATTCTCAGCTGCTCTCTTCCTATTCCCACCTTAATCCATTCTATAGGAGTAACCGCTATTTTCTTTTACTTCTTTCCAGATCACTTTTCTATATTACTTAGATATTCAGAGGCAATAAGTAATAAAAATGTAAACAACCCACTTACAACAAACTGTAAAACAGGCTCAGTGACTACATCTGTGGGATGTCGTAATGGAAATTTCTGCATTGTGGAGAGCTGGAGTCCAGTGAACACTCATCCTCCTCCCACTTGAGTTCTATTACACAAATCTACCAAGAATTCTCTGAGAGGGAGAGTGACTGGAGTATAGGTTAGTCAAGGTTGAAGAAATTAGGATTGGCCTGCATCTGGAAGTTCAAGTGGGAGGTAGACACATGGAAGCCTTCTCAATTGGCTGTGAGCAGAATGAGGCCATTAGGAAAGACATGGTGGAGAGCAGTTCAGCTGGAGAAAAGTATGGAAAAGGGAGAGAGAAGGTTACATAGTGACATCAAAATCAGGCTTCCCTGGTGGCGCAGTGGTTGAGAATCTGCCTGCCAATGCAAAGGACACGGGTTCGAGCCTGGTCTGGGAAGATCCCACATGCCGCGGAACAACTGGGCCTGTGAGCCACAACTACTGAGCCTGCGCGTCTGGAGCCTGTGCTCCGCAACAAGAGAGGCCGTGACAGTGAGAGGCCTGCGCACCGCGATGAAGAGTGGCCCCCGCTTGCCGTAACTAGAGAAAGCCCTCACACAGAAACGAAGACCCAACACAGCCAAAAATAAATAAATAAATAAATAAATTTACAACAAAAAAAAAATCAGGTTTCAGAAGGCCTTGGCTTGGATCCTCAGAATGTGTCCTGGTGCTTCTTCAGAAATTCTCTGGTCTTATCAAGTGAGCCACAACTGAGTCCTGCCTGAGATTTAGTTTTCTGGTTTATAAAATGGCGGTACGGGTTCTTTGAAAATTAAATTAGATAAAGAGTGTAAGAATACTTGGCAGTGTGAGTTGATAATCACAGTAAAAAGTTGAACAGAAGGATACACAGTTCTGGAGCCTGGGCTTGGGCTCTACGAAGCTGCCTTGATGGCTTCTCTGTTGCTATTTCTGGAAACCATGCAAAGCTCAAGCCAGCTTCCTGTGACAAGAAAGATCCTAGCCCATGTTGGCATCTGCTTCTCTGGGGAGTAGCAAACTCAATTTTCTGATGTCCCAAGGCAGACGTTGGCCCTGCATCCCTAGAGAACCTCACATATGGCTTGGTATGGTTTCTTTGAAAACACAATTGCTGTACACTTAATCATTTCTTTTTCAAGGAAAACATAGCATTAGCTACTGTACACGGGTATGTAACTCATCTCTTTTAATTAGATGCTAATTAACAACTCACTAGCTTTAATCATATCAATCTGGTAATACTATTTATGTCCCACAGAATAATGAACTACTTTATAAGAAATAAGCATGGCACATGTTGACATAGGAATGCATCCAGCCATAATTTGCTCTGGGTAAATATCCCACCCAGACTTGGATTCTGAACAATTTACAAGGCAACATTCACATGATACAAGGGGGAGAGTGGCAGAGACTTCCACATGGAGAGAGAGAGAGAGAAAGGAGCAAGAGGCAGAGAAATGACACAAGGAAGTTTTTCCCTAGGAAAGGGGCCACTGGTCAGTTTTGCCTGGAGGTGAATTAGAGACAACATCTGTATGAGGCAGTCCAAGGAAGAGTTTTGTTACTTATGTAGCACCTGGAGAAACTGCTTTTTGGATGAGGAAGAATGTAGCAGGTATGTGGCATGATTCTGCTAAGGCTTGGCTACAAGTCCTGCTGGGACCAGCCAAGCTTGTAGGGTGGGAATGGGGACAAGGCAGGACAGAACCTATGTGGGTATAAACAAGGCAATTCTCAGGCTGCTCTCCACAACTTGAGGAGTGGTCAGCAGTCCAAATAGTTATGGTGCCATCGGACATAAGTCAGACAGGCTTTAAGAGCCAACAGGGTCTAACTCATCTCTTGGGAAGGAATGGAACAAAGGTGATAAAGGGCCAAAACCCAGGTGACTGATGACACTGAAAGTCCAAGTATGCAGCAGCTTCATGGTGCTTAGAAAACAGGTCTCAGCAAGTGAGTGGAAGGATAAAGAACTCTGTCAACCCCTGGTAGAGAGGATTTGCAAGAAATATCCAAGGTAGTAATAATGATTATTTGCTGAGGGATAATTCTATGCTATGCTGTTTACATACATTCTTATATAGTGCATTGTCGAACAGGTTTTCGTGCTCCCATTTAACAGATGAGGAAAATGAGACTCAGAGCAAGTAACAACCCAGTGCTATACACATATAGTGGCAGAGCCATGGTCCAAACCCAGCACTTTGACTCACAGATCATGTTCTTGAATATTAAACTCTTCCACCCACCCCCACCCCCCAAGAGCTATAGGTTATGTCAAAGATGTCATGATCTCAGCAGAGCTAGCTGGTCAATAAGAATTGTTAATTGGGAAACTCAGGCAGAAGTCCATTTTTCATAGCCTGGGATATACTGAGAGGAATGTGATAATTTGGTGAGAACCCAGGATTCCTGCTTCAAGTCTAATCCTAGCCCCATTATCTCCACTGACTGATAATGCATTTTTTAGTCCAGTTCTGGATTGCTTCAGGACTTGGATGGTGGGTTGAAGAGTAAAGGCTAACGTCCTTATCATGGCCTACTAGTCCCTCCATGATCCGGCCCTGGTATCTTTCTAATGTCACCTCCTTCTATACTCCCTCTCAGCCACACTAGCCATTTTGCTGATCTGTTAATAAGTCAAACACACTCCTAGTCCAGGGCTTTGCACTGGCTGTTTCTTTAGCCTGGAATGCCCTCTTCCACATTCCCTCCAAAAGGACAGATATTTCTGCACATTCTTTTCACTGATTTACCCCAGGCACCGAGAGAGTATCTGGCCCTTAGTAGATACTCAATAATAGTATGTATTGAGCGGTCTTGGTTTGCCAGTGCCCTCCTAGAAGAGCAAGTTATTCTGTTATTCTTTTACCTTTTCCTGCTAGTTTCTCTGTTCCCCTGCCAACACTTCCGCCACCCTCCCTCCTTAAGTTAGCCCCACATTTCTCTTCTCGTAAGTCATGCAGTTGGAAGAGAGAGCCTGGTATTCCAAATCCTTAGAGAAAGTAAGCCTGCAGTGCTTTGTACATAATAGGTGTTCAATAAATATTTGTTGGAAGGATGGGACAAGTATTGCAGATTCTGTAACAGAGATATGTTTCAGTGCTAAGAGAGCAAAGAAGTCAGGTAGGGATTTGAGAGGGCTCAGTGAAGGGTTTTTTGAACTTGATCTTGAAGGATAAGCAAGGATTCATCACACTGACAAGGAAAAAGAGGTATTTCAGGAAACAGGAACTGCTCGCATGAACACGTTACAGCAGATGTGCCTGCCCAATCCCCTTCCATTGCATGTTTATCCTTCTTTTAATAACAGGAACATAATTTTTCTTGGAGTGATTACCCATCCCCCTTTCTCAGTCTATTTGCCCTTTAACTCCAAGGGTGGATGTGGCACCAGCCTGGCAAATCAGAGCACTGCCTGCCTCTGACTGCAGCGATCGGTTCGGGGATAGATGCTTGGCTAATTTGGGCCAAGGAGAGCCATGTCCAGGAATATTTTTCAAAAATACATTCATGATTTTTTGTGTGGCTGAATCTGGAGTAGGAAGGATGTGAACGAAGAGTGTGGCCGTCTTGCCTCCAGGAGAAGAGATCACCAAGAGAGTTTGCAAATGGACTCAACCCTAAAGGAGAAGCCAATTCTGATATCAATGCCCAATGCCAAATTTGCCCCTGAAGTGTTTTTTTTTGGAGGGTGGGGTGGTAAGGTGGAAGAGCAATGAATTCTCATATTTCTTAATCCATTCTGTGTTGAGTTTTTTACTGCTTGTGACCAAAAAAGTCCTGACATATAGGAAGGAAAGGAAAAAAGAGCATAATGTGTTCAAATAGTACCAAACATTTAACTTTGAAGGACATAGAGACCATGCACCTTGATTGCAGAAGAGAAGACTGAAACCCAGAGAGGAGAAGTGGCTCCCTTGAGTTTCAGATCCAAAGAAGGATAGTCAGGAGGATGGAGGAGCAGAGCAGAAAAGGCGCAGATCTTAGGCAGAGGGAGGCAAGAGGTGACAGGCATTTTACTGTTCTCATTTGGCTCGTAAACAATGGGATTTGAAACCACAGAGCCAAGCTGAGTATATATCCCTGACATCACCCACTGCTTTGTAAGAAGGTTCCATGACCACTTGGTCAGGGCATGGCCAATAATGGCCTGGTGGCCAATGCTAGCATGACACGCAGACTGCAACTCGCCAGGTTTCCCAAAGCCTTCAAACTAGCTTTGTGTAACCGAGACATGAAATTACAGGCCTTTGCTTTATGAAACTGTTTTTTTAAATTAGAAAGACCCTCACACAAATCCTGCACCAATGCTTTCAATAATATATATTTTTAAAACTGCAAATGGAGAACCAGGATAGCTCTCAGAGCTCGATGCTTTTTTCCAATAGATGGACAGACAAGTGACTTATGCAGATGTGGTATATACATTCCACACAATTTGACCACGGTTAAAGGGTATTTATATTCCGATGCAGATAAAATTGAACGTGTCAACACTAATGCATTTTTCGAGGAGAATCACTACTTTCACCATAATTTCCATGGGAAATTTGTGTGCACACGCAGTAATAGACACATTTATAACATCAAAAGGATTCAATTTTCTTTTCAATCATACCACAGTATGAATGGCTTTTCCTATTGAATTTAACAATGAAGCACATTACCAGAGTCTAAAGGATGGGACACTTCATCTTGCTCTTATGAAAGTACGTCAAACAATGGGTTAATACATCACACAATGTCTCGGGTTAACTGAGCCTTTACACAGGCTGGCTGCTAATTTGCTTGGGCCAGCAGAATGTCACTTTTATTTAATTTTGCCAATAAGATCAGCAGGGATCCAAACTCTGTTAACTCCCAGTTATTAAAAGAGGTTTTTCTTGTTACATGCAGAGCTCATTAATTCATGTCTCTCCTAATTCAGAATTTGAGGTCTTTGGAACAGGAGGTAGGGGGTGCTTTATCTCTGCTATGAAGGAAGCAATTTCATCCAGTACGCAAGCTTCTGTGCAGACTGCTTAAGCTGCAGAAGAGACAAAGTCTTTCAAGACCTTTAGAAGAATTTGATATGTTAATTACAAATTGTTCCAAGGTAGTTACCAGAGCAGATCATCGAAAGGACTCCAGTAGGGAAAACTTTATATTACCATCATTCATTCAGTCACTTGCTTATTCATCCAGTCATTTAATCATCCATCCATTCACCATCCTTACATCCATTCATTGACTCAGAATTTATTAAGTCCTTTCTGTTTGTCAGGGCTTGAGTTTGGAGCTTGGGCTACAAAATAAACGACACATTCCCTGTTGAAAAGGCTTTCGCGGTCGAGTGCAGGAGGCCAGCAGTTTGTGCAGGACATTCCATTCACCCATATGCTCCACCCCCACGTCCCTGAGATTCACTTTCCACTCTTCTTGACCCCACTCTACTCTGGAAGGCTGCTGATCTTCAGGGTGTTCCCCTGTCTACCGGCTTCTGGTTTGCTTTGGTCAACTAGGAGCACTGGGAGTCAGAGCGTGCAAGGGAAATGAGATCAGGTATTTATTCCCAGCTCCCTCCAAGCAGAGACACCAAGGGTTTGCTGAGTCCCTCTATCAGAGATCAAACTCCTGTCAGGTAGCCACTCCCTCCCCTCGCCCCTTCAGGCCTGGCATGGGAAGAGTACCCCATCATTACCAGCTCTGGGGTCCTGTACCAGCTCTTGTTCTCCTTAATCCCTGTCCCCATCTTTGTAAATGCCTGTGTTTTGTTAAAGTCTCCTCAAATTACGCACTCCAAGTGTGTCATCTTTTTCCTAACTGATACACAGGTGAACCAAAAATCATATGCAAAAATAGTATGGGCTGTGATAAATGAGCCAGGAGGTTGGGGAGCCCAGGAGAGAAAACAGCAGAGGTTACAGAATTCGTTTCCCACAGGTCAGTCCTATTCTGGTCTGCACTCTAAATAATCAAATTAGGGACTTCCCTGATGGTACAGTGGTTAAGAATCCGCCTGCCAATGCAGGGGACATGGGTTCGAGCCCTGGTCCGGGAAGATCCCACATGCCATGGAGCAGCTAAGCCCGTGTACCACAGCTACTGAGCCTGCGCTCTAGAGCCTGTGAGCCACAACTACTGAGCCTGCGTGCTACAACTGCTGAAGCTTGCGCGCCTAGAGCCCGTGCTCCACAAGAGAAGCCACCACAATAAGAAGCCCGCACACAGCAATGAGGAGTAGCCCCCGCTCACCACAACTAGAGAAAGCCCGCGCGCAGCAACGAAGACCCAATACAGCCAAAAATAATTAAATAAAAGAAATAAATTTATAAATAAATAAATAGATAATCAAATTGCGTTTGCTTAAAAAATAGATCAATAATTTGGATCTTCCACAAATTTCAACTGCTCTTTCCTAGCCAGTCCGAGAAGCAGAGAGGTCTCTTTTGTACAAAGTTTTTCAGTTGTTCGAGGCAAAAGTGATAACGCTCAAATGGGTGTTGAGGTTTGGAACCACAGCTAAGGAGTGAATATAGATCAGGCTTTGTTCTACCTAAGGTATCTTCTATAATTACTAGCTTGCGTCAAAAACTTC
>NW_006773945.1:644305-672967 GCF_000442215.2 Lipotes vexillifer | reverse complement strand
GGAAAGAGTTGCCTGGGAATTTGGAGCCTGACAAAATGCCCAGCGCACGTGTGGGTTTAATGTTCTGTCTTCTCTTACAATGCCATCAACCTCTTCAGCGTTTGCATGAAGAACCTCAATTGGCCTAACTGTCACATTCAAAGAACCCATGGATTTTTGTAAAGCAGCCAATTCCTGAAAATGTGTTTCAACTTCTTCAGGCTAGTATTCTGTCATTTTTATTATACAAATAATATAAATTCAAAGAATTATTTTTCACATTAAAAAGCTTCATTAACAAATATTTTTAGCTTGTTGACTGTTGGAAAGTAAATCAGGTTAAAGGTCTCTATGCTGATTATTAGTTCAACTTGATCAGATATAAAACTACTTAAAATGCTTTACAGTTGTATTGCTATAATGAGGATTAAACGTACACACTAACCTGGGAAGTAAAAGGTTTGGCTCCTAGGTGCCTCTGCCCTGTGGTGGAATTTCTGAGATAATGATAAGCCATTTAAGAAGGTCATTTCAACAGCTAGAGAGGGGACTGGATACATGATATGTTGATGTGGCTCTTCTGACACAGGGAAAAAGGTAAAGTTGTCATTTGAAAACAGCCTTTCCACAAAAAGAAATAATTTTGCACAACCCTAAAGGCGAACATAAAATATTTATCTTTTTTATCCTGATGGACCTTCACATCCAAGAGGCTGTCCTTTGCTCTGCATATGTCTTGGTGCCATTTATCCAGTAGACATGGCCGCAGCACCAGGAGTCGTCAGGGTGAACTATGGAAGTAACAGAGTGCTCAGCTCCCCACCACTGTCCCCAGCTCCATCTCATAACCCCCTGCCCCGCTCACTATGTTCCAACCACTTGACATCTATGCCCTGTGGATGAGCTAGACACCTAGTGAATCAGGGTTTTTGCATGTGCTACTTTCTCTTTCTGGAATGTTCTCCTCACTTCTTCCTCTGGCCAACTTCTGTGTATCCTTCAAGTCATAGTGTAAAACGTCACTCCCTCAGGGAATTTTCCCTAAGTAACACTCCTCCCACCCTATCGCAACTCTCACTTGGCCAAGATCCCTATTTTACACTGCCTTAGACCCCACTTTTGTTCTTCTTAGTGTTTATCACAGTTGTACTTGGAACATTGTTAGTGTGCTGTTGCATTTAATGCCCATGTCCCTCGTTTGATTGTGTTATCTGGAATTGAGTCTGTCTTGTCAACCAGCTTTAATACCTAGTGTGATGTCTGCTGCAAAACAGGTGCTCAATAAATATTTGCTGAATTACTGAACAGATTAAGGCATCTTTCTTGTTCTCTGATTCCTAGAGCTAACTTCTGCCCTGTAAGTTAGAACTGGAACTCCACTCCAGATGCTCGATGGATGGTTGTAAGAATTATGTCCTACCTTACATGGGAAGAGCTGTGTCTTACATGAGCTAACTCCAGGGGTTTGGAGGCCACCAGGGAATCTTCACAGTCAAGCCTGATTCTCACTGGGGAAGATCCTAAGAACCTTTCTGCAGAGGGAACCAGTCCTCTATTTCCCTCACCAGACTCCTACGTCCATTTCACTCACATGTCAATCTCCACTAAATATATGGAAGGAAGAATGAAAAAAGTGAGGATTTCAGGTTCATTTTGAGTGGAAATAAAGACTTAAAGAGAAACAGAATAAAATACATCATTGGGGACTTCCCTGGTGGCGCAGTGGATAAGACTCCGCGCTCCCAATGCAGGGGGCCTGGGTTTGAGCCCTTGTCAGGGAACTAGTTCCCACATGCATGATGTGACTAAGAGTTCCCATTTCACTACTAAGACCTGGTGCAACCAAATATATAAATATTAAAGAAAAAAGATACACATGAAGAAAACCTCAAAGTTAAAAAAAAATACATCATTGACGTAGTAAAGTTCAACTTGCTTTTTCACCAAAGTTCCATCTTCCAGCACATGAACTTGAAGTAATGGGGCAAAAGGGCAGTAGAAAGAAACAATGATAAAATAAAGAAGGTAAGTGAGAGTGTGTGTGTACCTCTCTGAATGCAAGTTCATAAATTTCCATCTACGCATGGCTAAAGGTCTGAGGGGAATCCATCTTGCAAATTTCACAGCTGAAGAGAGAGGATAGCTTTCTAACTTGAGTTACAAATATTTTGAAGAAGCCCAGAGGTGTTTGTGTGGATGAAGAGAAATGTTGATGGCAGAGACTGAGTTGAATAGGGTACAACAATTAAGCTGACAAATTCCTCCCACCATAGAGCTAGAACCTGGAGTTCACTGGAGGGAAACTGAGCAATCCCAGAAGGTATCCCAGAGGCAAAGCTTGAAAAGCAGAAGCGAAAATTCCCAATTTGAGTAAACTCAGAACCCTAGCCTCCTAGTGAGAGAGGAATGTCTGTCTTCTGTGGACTGTCTCCCTGTAGGGGAGGTGAGTGTGGAGTGGAGAAAAGTAGTGAGCTACAGGGAGAAAATAAAGAAACACATATGAATGAGAGAGTGAAAGCAGACAAAGAAAGAAACATAGAGGATCTTCAGTAACTTGTAACTGGTGTTCTTCACATTTGGAATTTGGAAAACTAAAGGAGGCCCGGGTCCATGTGGATGAAGAAAGCATTAAAGAGCAAAATGGCCATAAAGTGTACATGCATGTGGATATGTGTGTGCATCTGTGAATACGTTCATACTTATCCTGCAGGTTCATGGGCATATATACTTGTGTGTAGTGAAGATATATGTGAGTGTTGACACACAAATACGTATATATCGTTTTTTCTATATATGCACATGCACACCTGTGCTAAAGGTAATAACATCAACGCTCAGGATATTACAGGATATCTTACACTTTAGAGGTAAAGGCTGATGACACTGATAATCACATGCTGTTTTCTATGTTGTGACAAGCGTTTTATGTCCATTTTCTCATTTAATCCATAAAGTCCCCTGAGGTTCAAGTTAGCATCCCTGTTTTGCCGATAAATCCTCTGAGTCTCCTGGAGGTCATGTGACTCGTCCATGTCACATAGCGACTAAGTGGCGGGGTTAGGATTTGAACCTAGATCTCTCTGGCATTGCAAGGGAGGCTTATCAGGACCTGGGCACCAATTAATGTATGGCCTAGAGCCCCACCTCCTGCAGCCTGGCAGAGCATGGACACCATGTTTCAACATGTTTTGAGACGTCCTCACTCCGCTTCTGAAATGGTAGCAGGCTACACCATCCCTACCCAGCCAGAACAGTGTCCACCCCTCCCTCCCCACCCAACAGAAGCTCCTGAGGGCAGGACCTCCTCTGTTTCATTCCCTACTTCCTCCCCCGACTCCAGTGTCCTGCCCGGTCCCTGTCACAGAATAAGAATTCAGTAAACATTTATTGAATAAATGGTTGAATGATTAAATAGATGGTAACACTTGCCTAAATTATACAAAGAAATCCCATCGACCATCTTTCAAGTACTCAGAACAACTAGCTAACATAAATTCCCGAGGGGACCTGCTTTAATACAAAAAGATGTGCATAATTTGTAATTAGCAAATCAAGCACATTAGAAGCAGCAGCATTCCCCTCCAGTCCTTGTTTGTACTTCTTGTTAGTTCTGTAAACACTTTCTTCACAGTCAGAACAAACTTCCACCCATTCCCCATCCAAATGAGCACTTGGTAAGTAAGTGCAAACTTGGTAAGTAAGTTCTTACTTACGAAGGTCCTGGTGGAGGCGATTTCTCCTGGTGGACCAGGGAATGCCCTCTCCAGCTCCCCAGGGTCAAGGTTAAGCAACACTCGTGTCATCAGCTGTCCTGCCCTTGATTCAGATTAATGGGAAGGACTCTAGCACCTCTGCATATTGGTGAGGGTGAGGATTTCAAAGTAGGGCCTTCTGTGATATTTCACAGGATAAAATACCTGAATGTCCTGCCATGGAGATTCCCATGCCTACCTGCATCTGGAGAAAATAAGCTGACTGGCCCAGAGAGGCTGGCCACGTGCTGGGAGCCCGGAGCCCAGGTGGCAGCTCATGTCCAGTCATGTAGGGGTGAGCTTGTGAGGCGGGCTGGGGGTCAGCCTGAACGCCACTCTCTGTGGTCAGAGGGATCAGGCACCAGTTGAAAGGCAGGGTAGGGAAGAAGAAAGGGTGTGGGGTGAGGGTCTCAGGACCCAGATTGTGTAGCCATGGGAAGGAGTTTCAAATGCTCTGAGCATATAATTGCCCACCTATAAAATGAGACTGATGATAATATTTAATTCACACAGAGGATGAGGTGGATCGCATAACCATTAACCTCATATCTGGTCATTTCTGGCTTTCAATTTGAAAACAATCTATGGCATTAGCTGCCCCAGCTTTGCTTCCCAACACAATTTGTAGGAATGAGTTCAAAGCACTGATTTCTATTTCTTCAAACTTGTCTTGTGGGAACATCTCAACTTCTCCTTCCCACTTAACTTCAGCCCAATGCATCCCATGCCCTGTTGCCTCTGTTTCATTGCCCTGGGTGAGGGAGGTATGGAGACGCCAAGGCCATGGCTGCTCTCAGGCTGGGCAGATTGTGCTTCGATCCTGGTTTAGGCACTCCCTGCCTAGATGTCCATGGCCATAGCGTTTCACCTCTCTAAGCCTCAGTTTCCTCATCAATGAAATGACAAGAATAATCCCCATTCATTCATCCATACATTCATTCTTTCTGCAAACCTTTATCTCTTCTGCAAGTGTTTGCTATATGCCAAGTGTTATGCTAAGTGCCAGGCACATATCCCTGACCTGCCTCAAAGGGGCTTAGGTTCTAACAGAGGATGATAAAATATAAAAAGCATAATAAAGAAGTTATATGTATGTATATATATATGTGTGTGTGTGTGTGTGTGTGTGTGTGTAATATATATTATATATATATTATATACATAAGAAGTAATATATATATAAAAATATATATATTACTCTGGATATATATACACACACACATGTATATGTGTGTGTGTGTGTGTGTGTGTGTGTGTGTGTGTGTGTACACAGCCATGACTACCAAGGAGGGAAAAAGAAAGCAAAGAAGGGGATATGGAGTACTGGGTGAGCTCCGTAATTTGGGCCTCTCTCATTAGACGGCACATATAAATACAGATCTGAAGAAGAAAACGAGCAGGCCATGAGGACATGTAGGGTAAAAATATTCCAGGCAGAGGAAACAGCAAGTGCAAAGGCCCTGAGGTAGGAGTGAGATTGGAGTGTCTGAAGCACAAGATGGAGGCCAATGTGGTGGAGCAGAGTGGGGGAGGGGGAGGGCAGAGCAGAGTACAGGAGAGTGAAATCGAGTCCCCGTAAAACCGAGTTCCCTGGTGAGTTTATGATTAACATCTCTATCCAAAACTCTATTCCCTTTTGTGTCCCACTCTTTTTCCCCTCAGGATTGAGAAGATCAAAGAAAAGGGGGTCTGAAACAGAACAGGACCCTGTGGAGCTCTCCTGGGCACAAAAGCCCTTCCATGTCCCCCATTTCTTGTTTGTGGAAAACAGCTTTAGTCTTCTGGCCTTCTTTGAGTTCCAAAGAGCAGACTCAAGGAGTAACTAATTAGGGAAGTGAGGGAACACAGAAACGAAGGAAAAAGTCAAGCAAGAAAAGTAGTGATAGCTTAAATGATAGTTCATCGACAGAACAGAGTCCTAGTTCCTCTTCAAGGGATATACGTGACAATCTGATGTATATCTTCAAGTTGTTCTGCAGAAATAAAGATGCCCCACCCAGGTAGAGGATAGTGACTACATGCTGACCACAAGCATGTAGACCCCACACTGGATGGACCAGAAGTTTGACAGTTAAGATTCCCAAAACATCACCTTGTCACCTCACTACCAATCAATCAGAAGCAAGTCTACAAGCTGCAACCTTCGCCCCAAATGTTACCTTTAAAAACCCTCCCCTGGAAGCCATCAGGGAGTTCAGGTCTTTTGAGCATCAGCTGCCAATTCTCCTTGCTTGGTGTTCTGCAATAAACACTGTACTCTCCTTCACCACAACCCGGTGTCAGATGATTGGCTTTGCTGTGCACAAGCAAGTGGACCTGAGTTTGGTTTGGTAACAAGATGAGGGCAGAGTCATATGAAGTGGGGTTATTTCACACTATTTTTATAAATGTATTTTATAGATGTATTTGTAATTAAATAACATGTATATGATTACATCAAACACATAGCAGGCATTCAATTAAGAGTTCGTTTTTTAGCAAAAATAAACAAATGGGACTAATCAAACTTAAAAGCTTTCACACAGCAGAGGAAACCATCAAAAAAAACAAAACAAAAAGACAACCTATGGAAAGGGAAAAATATTTGCAAACAATACACCCGAAAAGGAGTTAATATTCAAAATACATAACTCGGTATCAAAAAAACATACAACCCAAACAAAAACTGGGCAGAAAACCTAAATAGACATCCCTTCAAAGAAGACATACAGGTGTCCAACAGGCACATGAAAAGATGTTCAACATCACTATTAGAGAAATGCAGATCAAAACCACAATGAGATATCACCTCATATGGGTCAGAATGGCCATCACCAAAAAGTTTACAAATAATATATGCTGGAGAGGGTGTGGAGAAAAGGGAACCCTCCTACACTATTGGTGGGAGTGTAAATTTGTGCAGCCACTATGAAAAACAAAAACAGTATTGAGTTTCCTTATAAAAACTAAAAACAGAGTTACCATATGATCCAGCAATCCCACTCCCGGGCATATATCCGAAAGAGAGGAAAACTGTACTTTGAAAAGATACATGCACCCCACTGTTCATAGCAGCACTATTTACAATTGCCAAGACATGGAAACAACCCGAGTGCCCATTAACAGACAACTGGCTTAAGAAGATGTGGTAGAGGAGGAGCTTCAAGATGGTGGAAGAGTAAGAAGTGGAGATCACCTTCCTCTCCACAAATACATCAGAAATACATCTACATGTGGAACAACTCCTACAGAACACTTACTGAACGCTGGCAGAAGACCTCAGACCTCCCAAAAGGCAAGAAACTCCCCACATACCTGGGTAGGGCAACAGAAAAAAGAAAAAACAGAGACAAAAGAATAGGGACGGGACCTGCACCAGTGGGAGGGAGCTGGGAAGGAGGAAAGGTTTCCACACACTAGGAAGCTCCTGAGAGGGTGGAGACTGCGGGTGGCGGAGGGGGGAAGCTTCGAAGCCTTGGAGGAGAGCGCAGCAACTGGGGTGCAGAGGGCAAAGCGGACAGATTCCTGCACAGAGGATCAGTGCCAGCCAGCACTCACCAGCCCAAGAGGCTATTCTGCTCACCCGCCGGGGCAGGTTGGGGCTGGGAGCTGAGGCTCGGGCTTCAGAGGTCAGATCCCAGGGAGAGGACTGGGGTTGGCTGCGTGAACACAGCCTGAAGGGGGCTAGTGCGCCACAGCTAGCCGGGAGGGAGTCTGGGAAAAGGTCTGGAGCTGCTGAAGAGGCAAGAGACGTTTTCTTGCCACTTGGTTTGGTGGTGCGCGAGGAGAGGGGATTAAGAGAGCTGCTTAAAGGAGCTCCAGAGACAGGTGCGAGCCGCGGCTATCAGCATGGACCCCAGAGACAGGCGTGAGACACTAAGGCTGCTGCTGCCGCCACCAAGAAGCCTGTGTGCAAGCACAGGTCACTATTCACATCTCCCCTCGCGGGAGCCTGTGCAGCCCAGAACTGCCAGAGTTGCGTGACCCAGGGACAATTTCCACGGGAGAACGCACGACACGCCTCAGGCTGTTGTAACATCAGCCGGCCTCTGCAGCTGCAGGCTCACCCCACACTCCATACCCCTCCCTCCCCCCGGCCTGAGTGAGCCAGAGGCCCCTAATCAGCTGTGACTTTAACCCTGTCTTCTCTGAGCGGGAACAAACGCCCTCAGGCGACCTACACACAGAGACGGGGCCAATCCAAAGCTGAACTCCAGGAGCTGTGTGAACAAAATGGAAAATTTCTCCCAGCAGCCTCAGGAGCAGTGGATTAAATCTCCACAATCAACTTGCTGTACCCTGCATCTGTGGAATACCTGAATACACAACGAATCATACCAGATTGAGGTGGTGGACTTTGGGAGCAATGATATTTTTTTTTTTTCCTTTTTCCCTTTTTGTGAGTGTGCATGTGTATGCTTCTGTGTGTGATTTTGTCTGTATACCTTTGCTTTTACCATTTGTCCTAGGGTTCTGTCTGTCCGTTTTTTTGTTTTCCTTTTAGTATAGTTTCAAGCGCTTGTTATCATTGGTGGATTTGCTTTTTGGTTTGGTTGCTCTCTAATTCCTTTCTTTCTTTTTTTTTTTAATTATTTTTTAAATTTTTAATAATTATTTTTCATTTTAATAACTTTAAAATTTTATTTTATTTTATTTTTTCTTTCTTTCTTTCTTTCTCCCTTTAATTCTGAGCCGTGTGGATGACAGGGTCTTGGTGCTCTGGCCAGGCATCAGGCCTGTGCCTCTGAGGTGGGAGAGCCAAGTTCAGGACATTGGTCCACCAAAGACCTCCCAGCTCAACGAAATATCAAACGACAAAAATATCCCAGAGATCTCCATCTCAACTCCAAGACCCAGCTCCACTCAACGACCAGCAAGCTACAGTGCTGGACACCCCATGCCAAACAACTAGCAAGACAGGAACACAAACCCAACCATTAGCAGAGAGGCTGCCTAAAATCATAATAAGGCCACAGACACCCCAAAACACACCACCAGACACGGTCCTGCCCACAAGAAAGACAAGATTCAGCCTCATCCACCAGAACACAGGCACTAGTTCCCTCCACCAGGAAGTCTACAGAACCCACTGAACCAACCGTAGCCACTACAGGCAGACACCAAAAACAACGGGAACTACAAACCTGCAGCCTGCGAAAAGGAAAGCCCAGACACAGTAAGTTAAGCAAAATGAGAAGACAGAGAAACACATGGCACATGAAGGAGCAAGGTAAAAACCCACCGGACCAAACAAATGAGGAGGAAATAGGCAGTCTACCTGAAAAAGAATTCAGAGTAATGATAGTAAAGATGATCCAAAATCTTGCAAACAGAATGGAGAAAATACAAGAAACGTTTAACAAGGACCTAGAACTGAAGAGCAAACTAACAATGATGAACAACACAATAAGTGAAATTAAAAATTCTCTAGAAGGAATCAATAGCAGAATAACTGAGGCAGAAGAATGGATAAGTGACCTGGAAGATAAAATAGTGGAAATAACTACTGCAGAGCAGAATAAAGAGAAAAGAATGAAAAGAACTGAGGACAGGCTCAGAGACCTCTGGGACAACATTAAATGCACCGAAATTCAAATTACAGGGGTCCCAGAAGAAGAAGAGAAAAAGAAAGGGACTGAGAAAATATTTGAAGAGATTATAGTTGAAAACTTCCCTAATATGGGAAAGGAAATAGTTAATCAAGTTCAGGAAGCACAGAAAGTCCCATACAGGATAAATCCAAGGAGAAACACACCAAGACACATATTAATCAACTATCAAAAATTAAATACAAAGAAAAAATATTAAAAGCAGTAAAGGAAAAACAACAAATAACATACAAGAGAATCCCCATAAGATTAACAGCTGATCTCTCAGCAGAAACTCTGCAAGCCAGAGGGAGTGGCAGGACATATTTAAAGGGATGAAAGGGTAAAACCTACAACCGAGATTACTGTACCCAAAAGGATCTCATTCAGATTTGACGGAGAAATTAAAACTTTTACAGATAAGCAAAAGCTAAGGAATTCAGCACCACCAAACCAGCTTTACAACGAATGCTAAAGGAACTGCTCTAGGCAGGAAACAAGAGAAGGAAAAACCCTACAAAAACAAACCCCAAACAATTAAGAAAATGGTAATAGGAACATACATATTGATAATTACCTTAAATGTAAATGGATTAAATGCTCCAACCAAAAGACACAGACTGGCTGAATGGATATAAAAACAAGATGCGTATATATGCTGTCTACAAGAGACCCATTTCAGACCTAGGGACACATACAGACTGAAAGTGAGGGGATGGAAAAAGATATTCCATGCAAACAGAAATCAAAAGAAAGCTGAAGTAGCAATTCCCATATCAGACAAAATAGACTTTAAAACAAAGACGATTACAAGAGACAAAAAAGGACATGACATAATTATCAAGGGATCAATCCATGAAGAAGATGTAGCAATTGTAAATATTTATGCTTCCAACATAGGAGCACCTCAATACATAAGGCAAATGCTAACAGCCATAAAACAGGAAATCGACAGTAACACAATCATAGTAGGGGACTTTAACACTCCACTTTCACCAGTGGACCTATTATCCAAAATGAAAACAAATAAGGAAACGCAAGCTTTAAATAATACATTAAACAAGATGGACTTCATTGATATTTATAGGACATTCCATCCAAAAAAACAGAATACACTTTCTTCTCCAGTGCTCATGGAACATTCTTCAGGATAGATCATATATTCGGTCACAAATCAAGCCTTGGTAAATTTAAGAAAATTGAAATCAATCATGTATCTTTTCTGACCACAACGCTATGAGACTAAGTATCAATTACAGGAAAAGACCTGTAAAAAATACAAACATCTGGAGGCTGAACAATACACTACTTAATAACCAAGAGATCACTGAAGAAATCAAAGAGGAAATCCAAAAATACATAGAAGCAAATGACAACGAAAACACGACGACCCAAAACCTACGGGATGCAACCAAAGCAGTTCTAAGAGGGAAGTTTATAGCAGTACAATCCTACCTTAAGAAATAAGAAACATCTCAAATAAACAACGTAACCTTACACCTAAAGCAGAGAAAGAAGAACAAAAAACCCTCAAAGTTAGGAGAAGGAAAGAAATCATAAAGATCAGATCAGAAATAAATGAAAAAGAAATGAAGGAAACGACGGTCAATAAAACTAAAAGCTGGTTCTTTGAGAAGATAAACAAAGTTGATAAACCATTAGTCAGACTCATTGAGATAAAAAGGGAGAAGACTCAAATCAATAGAATTAGAAATGAAAAAGGAGAGCAACTGACACTGCAGAAATACAAAGGATCATGAGAGATTACTACAAGCAACTCTTTGCCAATAAAATGGACAACCTGGAAGAAATGGACAAATTCTTAGAAAAGCACAACCTTCCAAGACTGAACCAGGCAGAAAGAGAAAACATAAACAGACCAATCACAATCACTGAAATTGAGACTGTGATTAAAAACCTTCCAACAAACAAAACCTCAGGACCAGATGGCTTCACAGGAGAATTCTATCAAACATTTCACACCTATTCTTCTCAAACTCTTCCAAAATATAGCAGAGGGAGGAACACTCCCAAACTCATTCTACGAGGCCACCATCACCTTGATACCAAAACCAGACAAGGATGTCACAAAGAAAGAAAACTACAGGCCAATATCACTGATGAACATAGATGCAAAAATCCTCAACAAAATACTAGCAAACAGAATCCAACAGCACATTAAAAGGATCATACACCATGATCAAGTGGGGTTTATTCCAGAAATGCAAGGATTCTTCAATATATGCAAATCAATCAATGTGATACACCATATTAACAAACTGAAGAATAAAAACCATATGATCATCTCAACAGATGCAGAAAAAGCTTTTAACAAAATTCAACACCCATTTATGATAAAAAACTCTCCACAAAGTGGGCAAAGAGGGAACCTACCTCAACACAGTCAAGGCCATATATGACAAACCCACAGCAAACATCATTCTTAATGGTGAAAAACTGAAAGCATTTCCACTAAGATCAGGAACAAGACAAGGTTGCCCACTCTCACCACTATTATTCAACATTGTTTTGGAAGTTTTAGCCACAGCAATCAGAGAAGAAAGAGAAATAAAAGGAATCCAAATTGGAAAAGAAGAAGTAAAGCTGTCACTGTTTGCAGATGACATGATACTATACATAGAGAATCCTAAAGATGCTACCAGAAAACTACTAGAGCTAATCAATGAATCTGGTAAAGTAGCAGGATACAAAATTAATGCACAGAAATCTCTTGCATTCCTACACACTAATGATGAAAAACCTGAAAGTGAAATCAAGAAAACACTCCCATTTATCACTGCAACAAAAAGAATAAAATACCTAGGAATAAATCTACCTAAGGAGACAAAAGACCTGAATGCAGAAAACTATTAAGACACTGATGAAAGAAATTAAAGATGATACAAACAGATGGAGAGACATACCATGTTTTTGGATTGGAAGAACCTACATTGTGAAAATGACTATACTATCCAAAGCAAACTACAGATTCAGTGCAATCCTTATCAAATGACCACTGGCATTTTTCACAGAACTAGAACAAAAAATTTCACAATTTGTATGGAAACACAAAAGACCCCGAATAGCCAAAGGAATCTTGAGAAAGCAAAACAAAGCTGGAGGAATCAGGCTCCCTGACTTCAGACTATACTACAAAGCTACAGTAATCAAACTGGCACAAAAACAGAAATATAGATCAGTGGCACAGCATAGAAAGTCCAGAGATAAACCCACGCATATATGGTCACCTTATTTTTGATAAAGCAGGCAAGAATATGTAATGGAGAAAAGACGGCCTCTTCAATAAGTGGTGCTGGCAAAACTGGCCAGCTACTTGTAAAAGTATGAGATTAGAACACTCCCTAACACCATACTCAAAAATAAACTCAAAATGGATTAATGTAAGGCCAGACACTATAAAACTATTATAAGAAAACATAGGCAGAAAAGAAAACTATGACATAAATCACAGTAAGATTCTTTTTGAGCCACCTCCTGGAGAAATGGAAATAAAAACAAAAATAAACAAATGGGACCTAATGAAACTTAAAAGCTTTTGCACGGCAAAGGAAACTATAAACAAGATGAAAAGATAACCCTCAGAATGGGAGAAAATATTTGCAAATGAAGCAACTGACAAAGGATTAATCTGCAAAATTTACAAGTAGCTCATGCAGCTCAATATCAGAAAAACAAACAACCCAATCCAAAAATGGACAGAAGACCTAAATAGACATTTCTCCAAAGAAGATATACAGATTGCCAACAAACACATGAAAGAATGCTCAACATCATTAAACATCAGAGATATGCAAATGAAAACTACAATGAGGTATCACCTCACACCAGTCAGAATGGCCATCATCAAAAAATCTACAAACAAGAAATGCTGGTGAGGATGTGGAGAAAAGGGAACCCTCTTGCACTGTTGGTGGGCATGTAAATTGATACAGCCACTATGGAGAACAGTATGGAGGTTCCTTAGAAAATTAAAAATAGAACTACCATACGACCCAGCAATCCCACTTCTGGGCATATACCCTGAGAAAACCATAATTCAAAACGAGTCATGTACCACTGTTCATTGCAGCTCTATTTACAATAGCCAGGACATGGAAGCAACCTAAGTGTCCATCATTGGATGAATGGATAAAGAAGATGTGGCACATATATACAATGGAATATTACTCAGCCATAAAAAGAAACGAAATTGAGTTATTTGTAGTGAGGCAGATGGACCTAGGGTCTGTCATACAGAGTGAAGTAAGTCAAAAGAGAAAAACAAATACCATATGCTAACACATATATATGGAATCTAAAAAAAAAAAAGGTCATGAAGAACCGAGGGTCAGGACAGGAATGAAGACGCAGACCTACTAGAAAATCGACTTGAGAACACAGGGAGGGGGTAAGCTGGGACAAAGTGATATAGAGTGGCATGGACATATATACACTCCCAAATGTAAAACTGATAGCTAGTGAGAAGCAGCCACATAGCCCAGGGAGATCAGCTCGGTGCTTTGTGACCAACTAGAGGGGTGGGATAGGGAGGGTGGGAGGGAGGGAGACGCAAGAGGGAAGAGATATGGGGATATATGTACACGTATAGCTGATTCACTCTGTTATAAAGAAGAAACTAACACATCATTGTAAAGCAATTATACTCCAATAAAGATGTTAATAAAAAGAAAGATATGGTACATATATACAATGGAATATTACTCAGCCATAATAAAGAATGATATATTGCCGTTTGCAGCAACATGGATGGACCTAGAGAATATCATACCAACTGAAGTAAGACAGAGAATGACAAATATATGATATCACTTATGTGTGGAATCTGAAAAGTAATACAAATGAATTTATATACAAAATGGAAATAGGCTCACAGACATAGAAAAGAAACTTATGGTTACCAATGGGGAAGTGGGGGGGGGATAAATAAGGAGTATGGGATTAACAGGTACAAGTGATTATACATAAAATAGATAAGCAACAAGTATTTACTGTATAGCACAGGGAATTCAATATTTTATAATAATCTATCATGGAAAATAATCTGAAAAAATATATATATATAACTGAATCACTTTGCTATACACCTATAACACAATATTGTAAATCAACTATACTTCAATTAAAAAAAGAATTCTTTTCTTCCTTCTCACAGAGCAAATGAATTTAAAAACCTTCCCAAAATTGCAATTCAGGGACCAAAGAAGTTAATAGGAATTTCTGGGGGCCATACCTTCCTTCCCACTGGGGTATCAGCCACTTTACTTGCTTTGAGGGATGGTGGCACTCCTTAACTTGCCTTCCTAGGTGACAACCACTTCTGCTTTGACACCTCTGGCATTTTAGTTTGCACTTCTGTGCCTGGGTCCCTTACTAGAACTGCTTGGTCCCTATCTCATCAGTATTTAACCCTCACCAGCAGCCTCCTTTTGGTCTGAGCACTGCCTTCCCTGGCAGGGGTGATACTGTGACTTATAAGAAATACATATTTGGTCTTTGTCCACAGCTCCTGGCTCACAACTCCCCAAAACCCTTGGAATTACCTGAGTGATAAGAGCAATCTTTTGTTATGTTATTTGGCCTCTTGTCCTCAGTTCCTGAAAACCCTTCTGAGCCATAAAGTTGAAATGAGTGTCTTGTTATTCCTAACAAGCCCTTTCCACCATCATTACTGGGTTTCTGCTAATGAGGTGACTTTTGGAAAACACCTAAGGATGGGGAGAGTTGGCTATCAGGGGAACCAACCATGAATAGAGGGGTGGAACTCAGTCTTGCCTCCTGATTTCTGGGCAATGGAGAGGAGCTGGAGGTTGAATCAGTCACTGATGGCCAATGATTTAATCAACAATGCCTGTGTAATGGAGCCTCCATAAAAACCCAAAAGGAGGGCACATGGGGAGCTTCCAGGTT
Organism: Lipotes vexillifer; assembly: GCF_000442215.2. Taxonomy (NCBI): domain Eukaryota; kingdom Metazoa; phylum Chordata; class Mammalia; order Artiodactyla; family Lipotidae; genus Lipotes; species Lipotes vexillifer. Next base: position 657,741 of record NW_006773945.1, on the reverse strand, counting down.
GGGAACTAGAAAAAGTTCTCCTGCCACCAGGCTGAGCCCCAAGCTCCAGGAGGACAGAAACTCCTTTGTTTGGAACCTCACCCTATGAATCACTTTATCTGGCTGTTGATTTGTACCCTTTAATGTCCTTTGTAATAATCTGTTATTCTAGTGAATAAACAGGTTTCCTGAGTCTGTGAGCTGCTCTAGCAAATTAATCAAACCCAAAAGGAGATTATGGGAACCTGTGATTTATAGCCAGTCAGTCAAAATTTCAGGTAACAGTCTGGACTTGTGATCAGCATTTGAAGTGGGGACCGTTTTGTGGGACTGAGCTGTTAACCTGTGGAATCTGAAGCTATCTCTGCATAGATAGTGTCAGAATTGAGTTGAATTATAGGATACCCAGCTGGTGTCTAAGAATTGCTTGGTGGTGTAGGGGAACCCATCTTGCCCCAATGGTGGAATTGCATCTTGAGACATATTTTAGCACAACAGTGGAGATTCTGCTAAAGTCATTTTGATGTGGGCTGGGCTCAAGGATGAGATAGGAACAGGTGTACAATGATTGTATCTGTTGTACCCATGCCTTTTTTTTTTTTTTTTTTTTTTTTTTTTTTTTTTTTTTTTTTTTTTTTTTTTTTTTTTTGTGGTATGCAGGCCTCTCAGTGTTGGGGCCCCTCCCGCCGCGGAGCATAGGCTCCGGACGCGCAGGCCCAGCGGCCATGGCTCACGGGCCCAGCCGCGGGGGTCCTCCCGGACTGGGGCACGACCCCATGTCCCCTGCATCGGCAGGCAGACTCTCAACCACTGCGCCACCAGGGAAGCCCCCTATGCCTTGATAAGGGAAAATGGGGAGGAGAAGGCATGTTAAAATGTCCTTAGCATTAAAAAGCAGCAAGGCTGCCTCTAAATGACTAGACTGTAAGGTCACTGCCCTTCTGAATATGTCTTTGACATCTTGACCCCTCAGTATTTACAGATTCCTCATTTCTCCCATTCATCTGACAGACCAGTCTCTACTCTGAGGAAGGGAATCATGACAGATGAATCATTTGGGAAAAAGTAGAGAGGGTGGAGCTAAAATGAATCTATTGCTAATTTTTGGAAGAACCTAATAACCATTATCTTATTTAATCCTCACAACAAACCTATGAGGTAGATACTAGTAATAGTTCCATTTTACAGGAAAAAAAGCAATATAAGGATCAGAGAAGTTAAGCATTATGCCTGAGACCACACAGCCAGGGAGTAGTGGAGTTGGGTCTCAAAGCCATTTCTGTCTGATCCTTTAATGCTTTCATGCACTGTTTTCTGCAGGAAAAAATTGAGGGATGTTGACATAGCTCATGAGCCTTCAGGCTTCTACTTCCCAGCACTAGAATTAAGCAGCACTCTGGAGAGCTTTAGGAAATCAATAAATCAAGTACTCATTGAGAGTCACCTCTGTACTCAGAGCTAGGTTAGTGCCACAGAGAATTTAAAAGGAAAATAATTTCTCTTTCGTCTATTACTTATACCTAACTGAGTAGAAAAGCCTTTACCACAGGCATAGAGTGAAGAACACAGTGCTGGAGGGAATGCTGATGTTTAAGGACCTGCAGCAAGGAAGGCCTCTGGCAGAGCTGACATAGGAGTTGGTCTCTGGCAGATGACAAGGCACGAATGCAATGGTCAGAATGCTATGATGGGGCAGGACGGCAGTGAGGGACCAGTGGTGCCTAGAATATAGGCTGGGTGATGGGGCACGTGGAAGATGGTAACCCCACAGGAATTAGCAGGTGTTCCAGGCCCCATGGTTTTGAGAACTTGTAGCTGATAAGATGCCATCATCATGCCTTGTCTCATTTAATCCTCACCTCAGTCTAGCAAAGTAGTCTTGGTTATCCCTACAATAGGTAAGGCAGCAAAGGCACTCAGTAATGAAATGACTTGCCTGAAGTCTCACAGACTCTAATTAAAGCAATCCCTGACACAAACACGTGTCCTGACTTAGATCCTCAAGCCTCACACAGCGCAGTGCTGTAGGATGAGACCTTTGCAGAAGACTGGGAATGCGAGGCAGAGGAGAAAAGAGAGAGCTATTGATTTCCTGTTATAACAAGTGAGAGGCCAAGGACCAATGAGAGTCAGGATCAAGCGTGCTGTCCTGCTGAGGACTGCAGGGAAAAGAAAAAGGGAATGTTTAAAAAGAAGGCAAAGAAGGAAAAAAAGGGGAAGGATGATAAAGAGAAAGAAGAGAGAGTAGAAAGGTGACAACAGAAGTGGAAGAAGATGGAGAAGCAGGTAAAAAGGAGAAGGAGAAGGAGATGAGGGTGAGATGGGTAGTTATTCTTTTTTTTAATCTACTTTCTTTTCCTTCTTTCTTTCTTTCACTGGAGTATAATTGCTTTACAATGTTGTGTTAGTTTCTGCTGTACAGTGAAGTGAATCAGCTATATGTATACCTATATCTCCTCCCTCTTGGACCTCCCTCCCACCCCCCACCCATCCCACCCATCTAGGTGGTCACAGATGGGTAGTTATTCTTGCACTTGAGTGAAGCACAGGGAAACCCTTTGCCCCTGCACTGGAGGACACAGTGAAATACAGCACACTAACCACTAGGTGGAACCAGTGAGCCTCTCCTCTTCCCCAGTGTTGCATGTAGAGCAGGGTGGATTTCAGTTCACCTGCTGGCAGGGCAAAGAATCATGGATACTATTGGAGAAAGCATCACCACATTGGATGAGAGCCTGGTTATCGAAATCTGTCTACCCTGCATGCTACATGATCCCACAAGACTCCAAGGAAAGAAACCAGGATACCCAAAGCAGTGTTCTGGCCTCCTCCTAACCATCATGTGACCTTAGGTATAAATTATCTCATCTCTTAGAGCCCTGATTTCCTCATCTATAAACCTGACTTACATGTGAAAAATCTTAGACGCAAGAAGTAAAGAAGTGTATTCCAAATACTAGACATAATTCAAGGAGACTATAGGGCAAGATGAGACCAAAGAGGCAGGGAACAGACCATGGGGAAAAAGCCATTTTTAAGGAGTCTATATGTTAAGGGAGATGGTGATACAGTAAGAGGTTTGAAATGGAGATGAGGAAAGAGGGTATGGAATAGTCCTAGGGCCTTGAACGAAGAGAATGGGAGAAGGGTGGAGGGTTGGAAAGCATCAGGAACACACACACACACACACACACACACATGCGCGGTTATTTAAGTACCACTGAGGCAGTAGGAAGCAAAGAGTTTAAAAAGGAAAGAATGCTCAAGAGTCAAGGACTGCAGAGTAAGGACTGAAAAGTACTGACTAGATTTGGTCCCATCCTAGGACCATTCCTACAATAAGCCTTGTCTCGCAAAGTAAAATAAGACTTGGTCCTAATATGGAGCAAAATATGAAGTCGGCAGTCATTCCATTCCCCTCCAGGTCACTGAAAGAGGAATCCCTTCCTGGGTGAAGACATTTTGACTATTTGAAGATAGTTTAAAGACTATTTGTTTGCACCTACCCATCACTTCAACAACAAAGCCCCCTCCCCAACAACTTCTCCCATGTGTGATATTTGGGGGCTGAAGTCTGACTGACTGCACATTAGACCTTTGGATTAAAATATAAATAAACATTTTTTTGCATATTAAAAATAAAAATATTTTTAACTCCTAATAGCCTTCACTCAATATATGAAAACCAACAGGTGTATTTATCACTGTATTGTGAAGTAGGTAGCTAAATAAAAGATGCTTTCTACTGAGAAAAGAATTCCTTCCTCAGATGATATCTTTGTTCAGTTGAAGGTTCTCTTCTGCTGACTCTAATCTACTTCACTTTGGATTCCTGTGAAATCTTCTCAGCCTTTCAACATTTTCTGTCAGAGTCTCCAAGCTCTTTCCTGAGCCCCGTGTTCTTTCAAGGGGACCCCCATATGGCTACAGACTGAGTTCTGAGTTAGAGGGAAGGGTGGCTTCACTCTGAGGTGGGCCAGCTTCTGGCCTGGGATGAGGCTGAGGAAGGCTGAGGAGACCCAGGAGTGTGGAAGCTTAGGACAGCTTCCTGCACAGCCAGCAAGCGTATGGACACCCCAACAAGTGGCTGGATGTGCTCTGTTTGGGAAAGTTGGCCTGTCTCCTAAGGGCTTAGGCCAGTCCTATCATGACTGGGAAGATCACCTATCTTCCTCGCATCAGAAGGTTTCATGACAATGATGTGATGGAAAGGGTATGGAACCAGGAGTCAAGACTCTCTGGGTTTCAATTCCTTCTTTGTCTCAGATTTTGTGCTGATTTTGGGCAAAGCCTCCTTCTCAGAAGGCACTGGTCTCTTTATGTTTAAAATGAGGGATTAGGGCTAATTCAGATGATTTTTACTTTTTTTTTTATCACCAAGGACCTCTTATTCTCACCAGCCCCACTAAATCTTACGTTTTAAATTTTTTGTTTGCAAATAAAGTGCACCAACTAGGTAGTAATTTATTTTCAGTTTTATAAATCAAAGATAGCTAAAACTGGGTTCACTTAATTGGGATATTGGGATGATATTCTCCTGTGATTCAACATATGGGAAGTCTACGATGACCCAGCAGTCAGTCAGAGCTTTTGATTGGTATGAGATAACCGGGGTGGCCACATTCATCAAATGTCTTTCCAGTTCAAAGTCAAGACTCTCCACAATGACTATTTATTGACTGAATGGGTGATAAGAACAGTGAATGAATGAATGAGCAAAGGAACAAATGAAGTAATAGCTTATGGATTTGAAACCAGCACATGACCTAGAGGTCCCATCTCTATCTCTGTGTTCTTGTCTGGATGGGTCCAGAGAGGCTATGCTGGAACCAAGAGCCCATGGCAGTGTGGCCCCATGGAGTAGATTTTTTGCTTCTGGGATGTTGTCCCAAACCCCAAAATAGTCTGGTCCTTGACTCTACTTCTTAGCCCCAGGATCATGGACCACAAAATGCTGTGCTTTCCCTTGCTCCCCAATTTCTCTGAAGGAGAGCTGCTAGAGCCCCTCTTCCTCTCTCTGCAACTCTCTCCCCCACCTCTTGTCCTTCACCCCTCCTGTGAATATTTTCCAAGTCCGAGCATGATGGGCTCCTTTGAAGAATGGCTCTGTGGCTGCAGTTGTGTCCCGGGTGATGCCAACTCATTATTCTCCCTCACATTATTAGTGCTTGGGCTCAGGTTGATGTATTTGTGATTAATGAGGCATTTGTTCTGCACCACAAAACAACTGAAGAATACCCTTCTCATTCCAATGAGTTGTGTCACAAAGTTAATTATGAGATGACCTTCCCTGGTTCCAAGCAGAGGAGACCAGGTGTCCAAGCCTCACCTGACAACTGTCTTCCTGAAATCTTGGCCGAAGGGAACGAAGACTCAGACGTACATGCAAGGGGGTGTCTGAGACCCAAGTCTGACATTCAGAACCACAGATCTCACGGCCGCATGTTCTCTGCCCTGGAATCAGAATCCAGCGTGCCTTTCCTCTCTGTCCCTTCACTTCCCTATCATCCCTTCCCACATCAGGCAGCTTGCCAAAGGAGAAGGCTTATCTTCTGACAGATCTAGATTCAAACTTGTGTGTCCTTGGCCACGTCACTTAAGGTCTCTGAGTTTCTACCTTGGTAAAAAGGGGGTGACAATACCCACCGCACAAGCCTTGTTGTTAGGGATTTTGGAGATAATGCAGGCGGCGAGGAGGGCAGAACCTGGCAGGAAGCAGAATGCAGCCCGTCGTAGTTCCCTCTCCTGCCTTTCCTTCTGCTCTTTGGGCCTGGCTGGGCTCCCACAGCAGGGAAACTTCTTCAGTTTCTCTGTTCTGCGCCAAGAAGCCAGGAGACATCAGTCTGTGCAGATTTGCAAAAGCAGGTCTGGGTAAGAGCTGGAAGACGTCCGTGAGGTCCTGTCTTAGGCGCTGCAGCACCAAGGGGATATCTGGGAAGTGCCTGCCCTCTGAGGGCCTCCTGAGTGTTCACAGAAAGGAGGCTCCATTCTCCCCTTTAGAGCGTCCCCTGAGCCAAAGATCAGTAAGCTCCATGCTATTGGCACATCTGAGCTCAGGTGGAAGGTAGGAGAGTACTTCTGGGGGTTGGGTTCTGGGGCAGAAGGATCACCCTAGCACAGAAGACCTGATGTTTTATTCATTGGGACTACTCCTCAGTGAGGAACTCTCTAGAAACCATGCCTTTCATAACATGGGTTCAAGGAAATCAATGTTGGTTAATCTTCTAAGCATCAGGCAATGGGCCATGGACCCCACATACTTCATTCATCCTTACAGGCACCTGGTGTCCTGTCTTGTAAGAACAATTTTCCTCATTTTGCAGACATTGTGTTAGAGTACCAAAGAAGTTAAGTAATTTGCCCAGGTCACACAGCAGTCAAATCAGGATCTGAACTCTACAGCTGTTCTTAGAACCCTCTGAGCTACATATTTCTCAGAGACCCCATCACCTCATTCCTAATGACACCATAACTCCCGTGAGTCCTGATTCACCAGTGTCAAAGAGTTCTCTGCTTCCCCTTTGCTTTTCTATCATGCAGAAATACTGGGAACTGCATGAAAAATTGCAGCTATTGAACAACATGGCCAGAAGCCTCAGAGAACCTATGGGTGTTGAGGTAAACCATAGGTGTAGACAAAGTGCAAAGCATTTGAATGCCCATGCTGAGATAAGGGAGACTGGGAATTGGGAGAAGCTAAAAGCCCAAACCTGTAGGATTGGGGGTGAGAATGGGGCATTCCCACAGTTGTTCAAGTTCAGAGAATGGCAATTCTCAGTGAGTTGGGGTTCAGGCTCTAGGGAAGACAGAATCTCTGCTCTCCCTCTTACCAGCTGCGTAGTCTAGATAAATTATTTAATTTCTTTAAGCATCAGTTTCTCCATTTGTGAAACAGAGGTGATTCTGACTTCTATCTAATCATGAGGATCCAAAGACATCATGTCTTGAAGTGCCTAGCACAGAACCTGGTACACAGGAAGTACCCAATACATTGGCTTAGGTTATGATTTCCAAGAAGCTGGTTGTGGCTTTACAGCACCAGTTAGGCATGGGAAAATCTGCATGCTTGAGTTGGGGTAGAATGAACTCAGGCACATGTCAACACAACTTCTGATATGAAGGGGGTTGGGGGTGGGAATAGGTCTTTCCATCACAGAATCCAGTCCTCTGGAACACTGATTCCTTTAGCAACCTGGTGGCCATTACTGGGGGAGTTTGCTAGCCTTGCCCTATACCCTTCCTCCGCCCTAGTTCCATTTTTCCCTCTAATGTTTGGGTTCACCCTGATACTAGTGCTGTGAACATTCTGCTCAAGCAGAATATCTGAGCACTCGATCTAGTGACAGACTGTGGTCAGTGGGCCTCAGTGGAGTGGCTGGAAGGGAGGACAGATGTTGGCGATGCTGATGGATGCAGCCTGCTGCCTTCCTTACCTCCAGGCCCATTCACTCAGGGTGCATAGTGCGTCACAAATAGATTTCTCATGTCCTCTCTTCAAACTTCCTTCAACCTCCCGGCTTCCGGGGGAGGCAGGGATTTGTTGAGGCACATCCATCAAACCACTGGAATCACTTCTGTTCATTTCTGATTGGATTCATAAATTTGTTCTGCCACAGTCGTCTCGTTCAGAGAGTTGACAAGCTCTTCCTGAATTCATGAATTTGGGAGGAAATGAACCAAAGGGACTGAGGAGCCCAATTCTGAACTGAACTGTGCTATGTTTATCTCCAGCTTGCAATAACAATCTCAGGAGAAGGATTACAGAGCTGTGAAAAGGACCAGTACATTGTTGAATTGGAACATCTGCACCAGGCATTAACCATTTCAAATATCTTACGCAGAAACAAGCAAACATAGTACCAGAGACTGATACCTATTTTCCCAATCTATTCACATGTCCATCTATTTACCAAGTAAACTCATGAATTTCATTCATCCATTTAGCAAATATTTATTGTGATCTGTTATATATTAGATGCCGTTCTAGATGCCTGGAGTGCCTGAGTAAAAAATACAGACAAAAGTTTCTTCCTTTCAATTGGATTGGAATGTAAGTGGAACTAACAACTGTGACTAGGGAAAGGAAAAGAGTGTATGTGTGTGTCTGTCTGGCTGCCTGTCTGTCTGTGCAGCTGTCTGTCTGATTTCTCAGATGTCCTCACTAATTTCTTATCCTTCCCAGAAATTACTACCACTCCAGATCCTTTCTTATGTGGCATACTGGACTCTTCAGTACCTGGTGGGGGAGACTAAGGGGTGGTGAAAAGTCCAGAGATTTTTGGAAGTACAGACATGAGTGTGAATCCTAGTTCTATCATCTACTAACATTGTGACTAGAAGCAAGTCACTTGTTTCCAAGTCTCAATTTCTTCATCTGTAAAATGGGGGCAATAATGACTACTGAACAGTAGAGTTGTCAAAACTAAATGATGCAACATATTTCATGCAGCCAACTCACCACAGGCACATATAAGGAATTTGACAAGCTCTTTCCTAACCTTAGCTACTAAAAAAAAAATCTTTCATGTTATTTCTCAACTGGGTAATAATTCATCATTCTGTATTTACCTGTCTGATGAGGAAAGAGCACTAAAGAGGGAATCCTGATTTCATATTTCTTGAATATCTACTTAGTTATTTCTGCTAAAATATAAATACTGGCTCAGTATCAGCCAGTCTTCCCAAAATATTTTCATAAAGTCAGAATTTCAGCGATTAACTGGTAATGTTAACATCTGACCAATAATTAAAATGGTTCATTTCTCTGTACACTTTAGTTCTTAGCCAATTACTTTGATTAGCATTAAATTTAATAATATGAACATCACACATTTATATGCTACTTTATAATTTTTTTAAATATATTCACATATCTTTGGATCTTCACAACTACCCTGGGAATTAATCAAGGCATATATAATTATTCTAGTGCTACAGATGAAAACACTGAAATCTACAGAGGTGAAATAATGTGCCCAAGTTCCATGGAGTTAAGAGACAAAGCTTAGACCAGAACCCAGACTAGCCTAGGACCACTGTTAATATCAGCTACTGTCCACTAGAGATCTAGACCAGAGAATGAAGAGAGACCCTATATTTTGGACGGGCTTCCAATTTTACCGAGTGATAAGAGCCTGCAGGCCATCAGAGCCCATGTGTTTACTTTCTGAGAAGGAAAGGAATGACTGTGTGTGTGTACCATAGCAGTACATAAGATCTAACCATAGAGAATTAGAAGACACAAAAAGTATAAGAGCTATAAGGAAATATAAGGAAGCAGCATTAACTCTTAGGAAAGCCATCTAAACTGAAAGAGTTTTCTGTATAATGAGGTCACCAGTGGTGAAACACCAAGTCAGGCTGGAAACTGGGCTGCCAAGGGGCAGGTGCCTCTTACCCGTGACTGCTGTGAGTGGAACCAGTGAGCAGCGGGGTAGCCTCTAACAGGGAAATTCTGATGGTCTGATAAGGAGATTTAATAATCCACAGGATTACCCAAGAAGTAAAATCAAGTAGATATTTCAAAGTCTGTTCACTAAGTCCAAAGGCATCAGTTCAAAAAGTGGACTAAACCTTTAAGCCAACAAAGTATGAGTAACTTGGGAAATGGCTGAACGGGGGAACATCTCTAAGCAAATAACAGGTCACTCCCATGAGCAGACTGTTTGCATTTTAAAGGCTGAAAGATGCAGACCTCAGTAGAACAGACATGAATCCCTTGCCGCTTTCTTCAAAAGAATCGTCTTAAAGAGCCAATGAAATAATAGGTATAAAATAATTAAGTATATTGTGTATTATGTAGTCTAATATAGTAGTATACATGAAGTATATTAGTTATGGGATTCAAGGAGCACTAGTAAGATGTTTCTTTAGTGTCACAATGGACAGAAAAGAGATGGATGATAAAAATTCAAGTGAAAGTGAGAGATCATTGATTGAACAGATTTTTAATACAATATCTCATTCAAGCTTCAGTACAACCCTATGATAGGTCCCATTTCTATTCCCATTTTACAGATATTGAAATTTGGAGAGATTGAGACAAAAAACTACTAAGAGGTAAAAGCTTCTACCCAAGTCTCCTCCTGGCTTTTGAAGGTTTATGGTCCTTCTTCCCCTGTGGTTAAGCTTAGTCCATCTCAAGAGAGCTGTCTGTGAGCTGAAAGTGGATATGCATGGGAGGGTCAGATTCCCCTGAAGGTCCATTCGGTAGAGTGAGTGGAGGGCTGGAGACTCAGATACCAATATGGGCAATTTCCTAAAACTGGGACAGAAACTAAGCATCCTGGATGAATATAGGCCCAGGTTCCAAGAGTTCCAAGAGTGAAGGCTAATGGCTCCAAAAGGAGCACACAGATGGAAGTCAACTCAGGTGTTGAGAATCACGGCACCATACTACCAGGGCAGCTTTCAGGTGATGCTTTTGTCTCCTTATTTAATTGCCAGCCTCATTTCTCAACTTGGGCTTTAAAGGCTGTGTGGCTCCTGACAAGAATCTGGGCAAAACCTGAACGTGGCAGCAGAATGGGGCTGCAGAATGAGCCTGACCACCTCATCTGTCTTTGGGAGTATCTTACTGAAAGCATATTGAGGAGCTCAGAAAACTGCCGAAGAATCATGCTCAGCAAATTCTCCATGACGCCTGCTTCTTTGCATTCTGCACTCCAGGTTCAAAGTCAAGGATTGTGAGACTGGCTGAGCCCAGGTTCTGAGCTAGAATTTGGTCGTGTGACTGGGCTCAGCCAATCAGACTTGCAAAGGGCTTCCTCAGACCCAGGTGTCAAAGCAGAGAGCAACTCTGCTTAAAGAGAATGGCGTCCAGGATTCCTCTTGGGAGCTTCTTTTGGGGAAGCTGAACTCTTCTGTGATTACAATACAGTCTGGGATCCTGGTCTCTGGACCTCTCAGACAGGATGATGGTTCAGCCCAGAAGGCAGCAACTCAATTCTTTTCTTTTTCAGAATCACCTTCATGTCTCTCTAACCATTTGGCTCAGTGTCTAGGGCATTTATTTTAAACAAACTCATTTTCTTCAGTAAAGCAATGTCCCTTTATCTTTTGTTGCACTTTCTACCACACTGGACTGTCTTGAGCAAGTTTCAGACGGCGAGGGTATCACAGAGGGAGGGTGGGGGGCCAGCCTCATTTTCTGATCAAAGATAATCCAGGAACTAGAGTTTTTACCTGACATAGAACCTTGGTGTAATGAAAAGAACACTGACTCTGCTATTTACTAGCTTTTGTGACTTTGAACATGTTCTTTATCTTGCTGAGTCTCAATTTTCTAAATGAAAATAATATTGCCTATCGCATAGCGTTATTAAGAAGATTAAATTGGCTGTTTTTCTGGCAGAAAACAAAGTATAGCCTCTGGAAGACCCTATTCCACCCCGCCAAGATTATCATGGAATTCTATTTCCCCTTAATGGTTAATGGTTCATGAACTCCCTACATTTTGGTGACAAGTCTCCACAAATCACCAAAAATGTGAGCACTAAAACCAGACTCTGTAGCTTCAAATCCTGGCTGGGCCACTTACTACCCATGTAGCCTTGAATAAATTACTTAAGCTCTTTGTGCCTGTTTCCTCCTTTTTAAATGGCAATAATCAAATTATCTTTGTCTTAGGGATGTTGTGGAAATTAAACAAATTAATGTATATAAAGCACTTAGGCCAGCCTGACATATAGTAAGCATTCAAGAAATATTAGCTAATATTTACTCAGGGAACATTCATTGAATGTCTACTACGCCCAGGCACTGTGTTAGGCTTTGGGGTAGCAAAGATGAATTAGACACAGGCTGGCCCTTGAGGAGTTCACAGTCCCAAGGAGCAGAGCTACAGAGTACACCTTTCCTAGAGTTCCCAAATTTCCCTTTGCATACTTTCTCATGACTGAGTTTTCTCTCACTTCCCTACTTCTCTAGGGGATGCTCTGCTTTCCCCATCCCCAAATTCCATCTGCAAACATCTCCCAGCCAGACTCTTCAGGACCAGGTCTTTTACTTCGGCTCTTCCCTTTGGACACCGGGCACTGAGCTCCTCCATGCTATGTCCTTAATGATCTTGCAGGGTTTTAATCACCAAGGACTTACCCCACAAGAAAAAGAAAAAAAAAAAAATACCCACAAGTATTAACCATACTAGTCTAATGTTTAGCTCTCTAATATTAAATTGCTTAATTTCCCAAACTTATATTTACTTTTGATTAAATTCTTTAAGTTCAAATCTATGCAAAATACATTCCAAGAATTTTTCATCTTTTTATGTTAATCAGTAGTTAAATGAACAAAATTGTTTGCAATCAAATAATCAATACATCCCCCCAAAAGTGTCATTTAATGGTTCTCTAGCGTTTGTTTCAAAGACCACGTAACAAGTGTGTTTTAAACGTATAGGACTTCAAGCTTTCCTCACAGAAAAGTTTTTACAAGCAAGTGAGTTCCAAAAGCAGCTATCACTTTTCCATCCTCCGAAGTTGATGATTATCTGGCCTGTGGAACCCTTTGCATCATATTTTACTCTGGGGCTTAGGTAGTGATCGGCATTCACTCTGTGTGTTAAGTATCATTCTCCACTCTGATGAGACTTTAGCTCCCAAGGGAAAGTCATAGCATAGGTGCCTTAATCTAAGTGGATTGGGATACTGGCTGGGTAAAGGGAGATGATCTGGTCTTTGAGCTCTTCTCTTTGCTGAGGGTAATCCTTTGATGTGGAGCTTGGACAGCTGCCCACCCAGCCAGATGTCAGGAGGGCCATGTGTGTATTGAAAATGGGAGTCAGGTTGTGGAGCACAGTGACCAGAGACTCATCCACAGCCAAAGAACTGGGAGTGGGTGAAGACTGGGCACAGAGCAAGAAAGGACTGATAGGAGATTAAGTCCGTGGTCCTAGGAAAATGCTACTGGGCTGGAAAAAGTACAATAGAGGTCTGAAGGGAAAGGAAGGAGAAGAGGAAATAGGAATTGGAGCAAGAGGTGGAATGGAGGCAAAAGGAAACAAAAATTAGTGGAGAGAAAGATTGGGAAAGAAAGAGAGGAGAGGGAAAAAATGAGAAAAGAGAAGGGTAGTTAATGGTAAGTTTAGACAGAAAAGAGAATCTAGACAGAAGGGAGAACCTAGGAGCAAGAGAGAGGAATAGAACCCAGGCGGAATACCAAGGCAGGAAATTCAGGACTCAACGTTCTTGAACAAGGTTTTCCACCAACGTACTCTGTGACATCCCTCTCTCCACCCCCCACCTCTGGCCCCTTTGGTAAAATGGTGCTAAGTTACCCACCTCGTGGGCTTGGAGCAAATTAAATGAAATGTGAACCTAAAGCATCAAATACAGTACCTACCAGGACTGATGGTCTATAAATTAAATCCCTATTTTGCCACTTAATCTCAATTTCCCAAATAAATCCTTTGTTCTGTAGTAGTCAAAAGTAAAGTTAGAAGAATGAGAAGCAGGAAT
>NW_006773945.1:629514-644262 GCF_000442215.2 Lipotes vexillifer | reverse complement strand
AATGGGAATTTAGATGAACAAAATACCTTCTTTGCCCTCTGAGAACTCAAAGTCAAATAGAGAAGAAACAGCCACATGCTATGGTGTATTGAGTTCTAATACAGAAGTCTCCCAGGTGCTGTGGGGTACCGAGAAGGGAGATTTGGCCACCTGCAGAGGCCATGGAGAGTCCCCAGGGCAAGTGACATTTGAACTGAGGTACAGAGGAAAAGAATTTTTCCAAATGGAGAAGGGGAGGGAGGGGCTTCTCACCCACAGCAAATGGCATGAGCACAGTAGAGACAGAAACAAGCCAGGTGTGTGCAGTGAGAAAGAAGTTAGATGGAAGGAGGGTGGTGGCAGGGGTATCAGCTGGAATCAGACCTTAAAGGATTTTAAACAGAAGAGTGATGCACTTGGATTTAGAAGTGATCCTGGAGCTCTGTGGATTAGAGGCAGCTGCACCTGGATGGAGAGAGACTGGCTATTCCATTCTTCCAGAGAGACTTGATAATGGCCTGAGAAAAAGCAGTCACAATGGGACTGGAGACGATATAAAAGATCTGAGTGAGGTAAAATCAGCAGGTATATTCACAAAACCCCCTTGGAGGGGAGCTGTAGACCCTTATGAGTCCCTGAGAAGCTTCTGAATTATGGGTGGTCATTTGCCCCAACCTTTTAATCACCACTACTCCCTCCAAATGATTCTTCCTTTCTTGAGTAAGACCCCAAATGAGTCTTTTATTTATCAACATTTGGTTAATACTGTATTTATTAAGCCATTTAAAGAAGTCACTGTATATCTTAGTTGTTTGTTTTTAGGTATGTTGCATAATTCATTAGTAGCAAGTGCTTGGAGGATGAAGCTGTTACAGATGCAAGAGAAATATGATAGGATAAAGAATCAAATACTTCTTGCAACTAGAAGTTTCTATCAGACCTCCTAGACTGGGCCTCTGAAGCCAGACATGTCTGTAGAATATACCTTCACAGACCTCCCCAACAATCTGTTTCCATTATACACATACAGATGAACTTTTAGATATGTTTTAAGGCTAGTTTCTGGTGATATCTAATACAATCTGAGTTATTCAGTGTGCTCATTCAATCATTATTGGGGATGCTCAGTGAGATGAGATGAGTCAAAGGGACATGATGATGTTTGTCTGACAATTTCATTCATATGGAAGAAACAGAAATTCAGCTTCGTTATGTGTAGTCTTCAAAGAAGGAACAACAACCAGTTGGTAGAAGTCCCCTGGTGACAGATTTCAGCTCATCCTCAGACTAACTGGGGAATAGGGAACCTGTCAAGCAGGAAATGGATGGTGCCAGCCTGAAGAATAGGCTGCACTTTTATTGAGCACCTACTGCATTCCAGGTACTGTGCTAGGACCTTCATAGCCACATTCTCTTTGAAATCTCACACCTCCTCCATGCATTAGAGAAGTTATCCCCACTTCACAGATGAGGCACCCAATGCTCACAGGGGTTAAATGACTTGTCCTTGGTCACACAGCAGGTAAATGATATTTCTAGGATCCATACCCAGCCCCAGGCGCCAGACTGAGGCTATCTCCTCCCACAATAGATGCTTCCCTGCTGAGTGTGTAGGTGACCAGTCCCTGGAACTATGCAATCAGAGGCAGAGTGACCAAGTGCCCAAGAAGCCGTAGAAGTGTTCAGTTTTGGACAGGACATCAGCTTTGATGAACCCACACCTTTCTCCTAACTCTGGGTATCTGATTCTCAAACAGCAAAATAAAACTGAAATGAATACACTGCGGAGACCTCAAATGCAAGGAATGGCAACAATAACTAGAGTGAAGGGAAGTTATCTGCAACATAAATGATTTTTTCCCTAAGGAAAAAAAAGTAGGGGGGGGAGAGAGTGCAAAAATGACAAGACTAAGCAAACATATTTTATAAAACATTTTTCACCACCAAAAGCTGTTTAAGGTATTCTTCTTGCATGTTTTCATGCTGAAACCTATTTGCAAATTATTTTCTCACTTTTTTTTCCACATGAAATGTACCCTCGATTATATGACAAGAAATTATATGGTTCTGATAATTTATTTCAAACCAGATCCATGTCTCATATTCATTCTGTGTTGTGAAATCAAGTAGATGCAGAAGGGGAATTTTTTTTGTCGCTGAACTTTCTGACCATCTCTATTGTGGAAGAGAGAGTAATAGCAGCTATTGAGGGTGCCAATTATGTGGCAATGTACAAACCTGCTGGAGAAAAATCTATATGATATTTTAATGCTAGTCAAACGGAACGATGAAGTTTAAATTAGCTTGAAGCTCCTAAAAATTCTAACTATGGCTCTGCCTTCATTGTATGGGAGGGTGAAAAATAGCTTTACAGAAAAATATATGTCCATCTTCTCTGCGGATGGGCTGCCTGATGCCTCTTTCTTTTGCTGATGTGCAAGGCTGCATTTTGGTTGGTTTGTTCATTGCTCCATGTTTCTTTCCATTTCTCCTTTTACTTCTTTTTCTCTCCCACTGACCACCTTCCCTCCCTTCTTTTAATTACCATATCTTCTACTTCCTTCTATATTCATCTGTCGGTTTCACAAGCTCATAGCATCAGAGAATGCTAGAACTCAGAGAGTTCTGGTTAAAAGGGGAGGGGGGTTTGGAAAAAAAAATTAAATCCAACCACCTCATGGTAAAGATGGGTGGGTGGGAGGGGAGGCCAGTTGAGGGCTAGGGTGAGGATGCAGCCTGTTGAAGGCCACCGAACAATCTTGTAAGGGAGTGGTCAGCTCAGGGCATGGGTCAGAGAGGGAGTTTGGATGAGAATAGGAAACCAGAATTTTCATCTTCATAGACTCTGTTCATTATCAAGAAAATCCAGGTGCAATAATCACACTTCCAAATGACTTTTTTCTTAAAAAAAAAAAAAATGTAGGAGGGCACATCCAAATGTCATGCAGCCCTGTCAGAAGTGAGGTAGGTGAGAACGTCTCTAGTATACGGTCGATGAAACAGGGCGGGGTGTAGTGCATACTTCCTGTGGGCCAGGCACTTCCACATGTTATTTAATCCATAGTCAGCCCTGCCATTAAGTATTTATAATACTGTTCTATAGCCTGAGGTTCAGACAAATTAACTGGTACACAGCTGGAGAGTGAGGTAAAATCAAGCCTTGTCGAAAGCCTGTGTCCGCCGTGAGGTGTTGCAGCATGCCCATGGAGGAGTTGGGGCTGGAGATTCGTCTTCTAGCCCAGAAACCTTTACAGAGCTTCTCAGGAAATGAGTCCTGGGATCTCAACAATTAGCACTGAGTCACTATTGATACTGATGCTCATGACCAACAGGACAGAGCTGAAGGGTAAGGGCAGAAGAGTCAAGCTGAACTTGGGTAATTATGTATTGTTCACTTGGAAATATTGGCTGCATTAAAGAAAAAGCACAAGAATTAGTGTTTAAATAGTTAGCTTTGTTTTTTGTTCTGGATGGTGGGGTTGTAGATGATTTCCTCTTCTTTTTTATTTTCATAGGAAATAGCAGCATTTTTCATAAAACCAATATAGAAAAGTTCAAATAGAATGGTGAAAATCACCCAGAATGCCACCATCGAGTGGTAATCATAAATAATGGTTGAGCGTCTATCTCTGCAGACACTTTTTTCTTGACCAGGAAATATACTCTTGTTTCCTTCTTTATATATTTCTATACATTGCAAACTCTTCATACATTCGATGTATTTATTTTATAACATATTAAGAAACTTTGATTAGAAAAGTCATTTGAGGCTAGATGATAAAGAGCTTTGGGATGGCAGAATAAGGAGGTCAGTTATGTATCTGGCATGTCTATCTGTTCCCAAACTCTGTCACCTTCCAAAAATGATTGTAGATGAAATGATAATACATGTAAACTTAACTCTGTAAATGACTGGGAAACCCTGAAGAATTTTAAGCAGGTGTGAAACATGACTGCATTAACAAAATAAATAGATTTCCTCTAGCACAATGCGCTCAAAATGTAGTGCCTGGACCACCAGCATGGGGGACTTGTTAGAAACACAAATTCTCAGGTCCCACACCAGATTTAATCCAAGACTCTGGGAGTTGGGGACCCAGAAATCTAATTTTTAACAAGCCCTCCCCATCAGTCGTCAAGGTGAGATATGAGGACAGCCTGACCTTGGGTGGGAATCATAGTTCCTCGGAAGGTATACACAGGACAATGGTTGTCAGAAGCCCAGTACAGCCACGCCAGCATCTGGGTTTGGCTGAGCTGATAGTCCCAAACCTCTGAATTACCACGGCAATCTGCATTTATGTAGGACTTACAAATCAATTATTTTTTTGCATCCATGTAAATCTTTCTCGGAACAAGGCAGGTTAGGTCCTCAATAAATTCATTTTAAAAATTGGATTTGCTTATTAATTACTAAATCTACGCCCTTGCCTTCTTGTGCATATTGATATAAAAAATATTTTAAAACCTTCCCAGCTTGTCATTCAATATCCACATGTTCTAGAAAGAGAATGTTTTTGTGTGTGCATGCACATTCTTCCTCTTATTTTTTTTTTCAGTCCTCTAAATATGGAAGTGTTGGCAGGTCAGTTTTGAGTCCTTCATCAGCTCTGATACAAGAGCCCTGACTTTTTGTTGAAGTTCACTACGGCAGACCCCCTCCCCCAAGTTGAAAGATGACACTGCTCACCACAATGATTCCCTCAGGATTCTCCCACGTCATGCCTGCCAAGCCCCAATGACAAGATATAGGGGGCAGTTAGACTATTACATACTCTCCCTGCCACTTTCAATCAAGCCTAATGCAATCAGAAACACATGACTACATCAACGCATCTCCTTTAATCAAATGCGATTAAGTCAGTCATTAGTTTCTCAAGACAAATAAAGGATACGAGTGCTTGTATTATAAATGTAACCGCCCCCCTTCTTAAGTGATTTGTTAGAAGGGAAGCCCCCCTAGCAAAGAACTCAGGACCTTCAGAGGTCTTTGTGCTTTTGCTGCTGGTGTTTATTATGATGAAGCATTCTGGGTTCACACACACAATTTCTCCGTTCCTGTCCCCTCTCTCAAAGCCTCCATGTTGTCAAGCAGAATTTGGCTTCAGCTTGATCAGGATGATTTCATTATCCCATTGTTACCATCATGACTTGGGCAATTAGTAGTTTATAAGTATAAATTTACGGCAATATGTGATCTAGGCGCATTGGCAGTAGTCAGGGCATAATAAAAACCCAATCAATTTCTTTCATTTAATATGTAGGCTGCGACCCTAGTTTTGATTAGAACTCTTAGCTATTTCATCTTTAAATAAAAAAGAATGTCTTCAAGCAATTATATGGTGTGTTAATTGGATATTCCTTTTTATCTCTTACACTACTGAATGCATTGCTGACGAAATCCTTGTTTTCTCCGTCTCTTCCTTAATATCTCTCCACCTCCCTCTCTCTGAGTCTGTTACTGTCTTTGTCTCTCTGCTTCTGGGTTTCTACCTCATTCCTTCCTTCTATCTCTCCATTGTGAATCTCCACTGATCACACACAGCTTGGCTAAAATAAGCAGGGGACTTTTCACCATCCTCGCTGTGTTCTATGAACTCCCCTTTCCATCTAGACATTCAGGCATTATGGAGCTGAGGTCACCATATTGTCTAAAAAGTCTGGCACACAGCAGGTACTCAATAATTGGTAAATGAATGAATGAGGCCACTGCATTCCCTGTGTGTCACTTTGCCACTTTCTGTCCCAGGATAGTTTGCTGAGACCTGCTCTGTTTTTCCAGGGTAATATTTCCCTTATGGGTCTACACTCAGGTCTACACTCTGAAAGGTGGCAGTACTGGGGGAAAAGAGGATTCTAGTCCTACAGATGGGAAGCCTAAGTCCCCCAGAGCCTCCAACTGCCATGCAGAGATGATGCTTCTTAACTCTATCATGTAGAATATGCCCTTTATGAGATGATTTTGTAAGCTGGGATGAGCCCATACCTGGAAAGTGGGCTGTACAGTTTTCATGTGTGTGATTTTTTTCTTTTTTACATTTCTTTAACAAATATTTCTGTAGTGCTTAATATCCCTCATTTATCTGCAGACTGACAGAATTCTAAGCCTATTTTTTGTATACTGCACCCACTGCTCTCTAAGCCCTTGCTCAGAATCCTATGGTTTCTCTTATAAGCCCTTGTTTCCTGAATGCTACATTTTCCTCTTTTTCTGCTTTACTCCTTTGCTTCTGCAAAGTACATTCTGCAGGAACATCCTGAGAGCGGACACATGGAAGACAATTTTTTTTTGAAACCTGATTTGTCTGAAAATACCTTTGTTCTCTCCTCATACGTGATGATCACTTGGCTTGGTCAGAATTTGAAGCTATTTTTTCTCTGAATTTCTAGCATCTCTGCAAGTCTTCCAGCTCCCCAGGCTGCTGCTGAGACACCTGATGCCCTTCTTATTTCCAGTCCTCAGTATGGGACTTCCTTCCCCTTCTCCCATAACCCCTGTAGCTTCTAGAATCTTCTCTATCCTTGTGTCCTGAGATTTCACAGTGGTGTGTCCTCAGGTTGGGCTTTCGTTCATTCTATTTCTCAACTCTCAGTAAACCCCTGTAATCTGGAAACCTATTTTTAATGGTAGAAAATTTGCCTGTACGGTTTTTCTGATAACTTCCTCTCCTCTCTTTTCTCTGTTTTCTTTCTCTGGGACTTATGTTAAGCAAGTGCTAGACCCCTATTTTTAATCTCTAATATTCTTATCTTTTCTCATTTCCATCTCTTTATCTTTTCTTTTTACTTTCTTACCTTTATCTTCCAACCTTTTTATTGGATTTTTATATTATTCTTACATCTTTAATTTCTAAAGTTTCCTTCTTTCGTGACTAGTCTTATCCATGGTATCCTGTTCCTGTTCCAGAGGCAATAATATCTCTTTCCTATCCAAGAAGATTGATATAGACCTGCCTGGCCCCAAAGATCACGTTCTGATGATGACATTCTGCCTAAACAAAACCACCTTTTCTTGGTTATCATAGTCTGTTCCTTTGAGAACCTGGAATCAATTGCAGTTGCTTCCTGATGTAGATCATAAACTAAAGTGTATGCTACAAAAGGGCAAGGACCACGTCTGTTCTATTTAACAATATATACACTTAACATGGTTCCTCACATGACTGGGTGTTCTAAAATATTTGACAAACGAATGACTGAATGGTATGAGAACTGGACTTCCCCAATTTCAATAAAACAGCCAGGCAAAAGGAAAACAGATGCTTGTGTTGTCACAGCCATTCAGCAGCTCTTGACATGATAAAACAATTTTTGAGTGAGTGTGGCCCTGTCTCCACATCTGCCTAATGGAAATGGAATCCTCTAAGAAATTACAGAAGCAGGAGATACAAGGTGTTTAACAGGGCTACCCAATGAACTCATTTATAATGTTAACAAACCAAATTCCTGAACAAGCTCTGAGGCCCTACTGAACCTGTCAGCCAGGAGAGACAGCTGTCCGGTCAGGATTCATGGTGGGCACCCGCCTGCCCTGAGGGCTAGCCTGGCAAGGGGGGCTGGTGGGAGGGAATGGGCAGATAACAGAGATAAATCTAAATTCACTCGGGAAGCAGTCGCACTCAATGACATATTCACTGACTTCTTCAACAGCTCATTTGATAATGTTCTCTTTGCACCATTCATTTTTCTGAGAGATGAAAGCTGGCTGAGGATCTCATCTGCTCACTGATGCAGGGAAAGGATTTGAAATTAGCACACATACACACACACACACACACACACACACAACTGAAAGGGGGAGCAGGGCAGGTTGGGGGAGGAGGAAACGTTCTGATAACCAGTTTTGTGCCTGGTCCTGACATGAGAGACCCAGCAGCCTAGCGTGAGGTCACCTTTAATTAGTAATGCATTATAATTCAACAATATGCCAATGGGCAGATATGAGGCACAGTGGAGAGGGGGGCATCTACCACGATAATTAATTGCTTGAAGAATGTGATCAGCCTGGTGAGGGGCATTTACTAGCAGAGTGATGCTGGAAAAAATGTTTAATATTTTTCATAACACAATGATTCAAACATCTTTAAGTCTTCCTAAGTCTATCAATAAACAACTCTTTCTCAGTGTGCCCCATGTCTCACTGTGCCTATACAGGGCACACATAAATCCATGAGCATTTATCAAGTGCCAGAAGCTAGGCACGGTCCAGGGGTACAAGAGAAAATGAGACACGGGCTGGGTTTTCTGGAACCACCTTCTGGTAGGAAGACAACACAGAAACACTGAACTCTAATGCTTACATTCGTTGTTCCACTGTGAAGGCTCTCCTTTGACAGCACCCATTGGCAAGGAGGACCAACAACTCTTTGTTTCAATTTGATTCTCTCACTTGGCTTCTTAAATAAATGAATGTTTTGTGGTAGAGTATGAAGCATACAAGCTTTGGAATCAGGCAAATCTGGGTTTAAATCCTGACTCTTCTATTTTATAGCAGTGGGACCATGAGCAACTGACTCTGTTTGTCTAGGTCACATGTTCCTCCTTGGTAAAAGCGGGGATACTAAAACCTAAGTTTCAGGATTAAATATTATGAGGATTGAAATCTAAGGTGCAGATGCCATGATGGCCATCCCGCTGTCCTGGCAAGCAGGGGCCTGGATAAGACTGGGGAGTGACCCTGAGACTGGGGCAGGATATGGAAGGAGAGGCCTTCACAGTGGTGGTGCTTGATCCTTTAGGGCTTTTTTGGGGGAAAAAAATGCACCAAATGTTCATGGCATGTAGTAGTTGCTTGTTCATTCTTGCTCAATGAATGGAATATGTTTTTCTTTGAATTCTGGGGAAATGCTCCTGAGTTCTGGGGAAATGCTCCTTAAAAGGCTCATCAATACAAGTCAAGTCAAGCAAGAGAGTGAAAGAGAGAAAATGAGAGGGAGGGAGGGAGGGAAGGAGAGAGGGAGAGAGAGAGAGAGAAACCAGATATAAAAGCAAACAAGACAGAAACGGAGAGAAGAAAAAATTTAAAAGGCTCAAAGCAAACAGCAAGAAATCCCTTAGCAATCCTTGAGCCAAAGTTTAGAAGGCTGCAGCAACCTTTTATCAGATGCATAAAATTACTGATATTGAATAGTTACAAGTATTTAAAAGACCAAGAAATGAGCCTATACTTAGTAGGCACTCTGTAAATTGTTACTTCCTTATCCAAGGTCACTTGGCAACCCCTGAGCTGACCCAGGGGACACTTTTCGAACACACATTGAAAAGCCATCACTGTGTTTCCAAAATAAAATACATCTACAGAGACTTTCTTCTTCTTGCCTTCACCATGATATCCATCGCCTTACACCAAAGATATTATATACTGGAAACCACAAATTCATTAAGGGACGCGAAGAAGGAAGCACATCAGGAAAATGTTCATTGTTTTTCAAAAGATGAGCTCAAATGGGCCTCCCTGGTGGCGCAGTGGTTGAGAGTCCGCCTGCCGATGCAGGGGACATGGGTTCGTGCCCCGGTCCGGGAGGATCCCACATGCCGCGGAGCGGCTGGGCCCGTGAGCCATGGGCGCTGAGCTTGCGCGTCCGGCAACGGCAGAGGCCACGACAGTGAGAGGCCCACATATCGCAAAAAAAAAAAAAAAAAAAAAAAAAAAAAAAAAAAAAAAAAAAAAGATGAGCTCAAGCACTAAAAACAATAAAAGTACCAAACAGTGGCGGGAGGGTGGAGAGCAGAATAGAAGTAGATACCAGCTCTCCCAGAGTGTAGGAGCCATTTAATTTCCAAAGTCATCTCTGTCTTATTCTTATAATCAGATGGTTCTTCAACTTTCATGGGAGTGAGGGGGCAATCTGAGAACTGTTACTTATATTGTTATTTTTACTAGGAAATTTTAACTCATTTATATCTGATATGAGGGCTATTAAGTTTTATATCACTGATGTTATAATATTTGTTGCTTTCATGTTCCCTTGCTTTCTCTTTTGCTAAGGGTAATGACTTGTTTTAAGGATCTTATTTATAAGGAACAGAAAGCATTACACTTTCTCAGAGGTGAGGTAGTATTTGGGGTTTTTTTAATAGATCTTTATTGAAGTATAATTGCTCCACAATATACTGTGTTAGCTTCTGTTGCACAACAAAGTGGATCAGTCATATGCATACATCTATCCCCATATCCCCTCCCTCTTGAGCCTCCCTCCCACCCTCCCTATCCCACATCTCTAGGTCATCGCAAAGCACCGAGCTGATCTCCCTGTGCTATGCTGCTGCTTCCCACTAGCTATCTATTTTACATTCAGGAGAGTGTATATATGTCGATACTACTCTCAGTTCGCCCCAGCTTCCCCCTCCCCCACCCCGCCCTGTTATTAGAGAAATGCAAATCAAAACTACAGTGAGGTATCACCTCACACCAGTCAGAATGACCATCATCAAAAAATCTAGAAACAATAAATGCTGGAAACAGTGTGGTGAAAGAGGTAAAAAGGATATAGAAAGACAATATCTATGGCCACAAAACACTCACCTCTCCCTTCTGGGTGGCTGCTCCATCCTTAAGCTTCTTTTGGCAAACCACCTTTCCTATTTACACACAGCCTTCTGACCTCTTATTACCTACCAGCTCACCTGAGGCTTAGTTGACCCACAGAGCTACTCCAGCGGGAGTGTAATTCCCAAGCAAGAATGAGGGGTTCAGGCCTCTGATGCCTCTGAACTGCATCCCTTGGTTCAGTACTCATCCTGTTGTGTGGGTCCAGTGGCACATTCTGGCTGCTGGGGCTCTGGGCAGGGTACAGATTTTCAGAGAGGGAACCTTTAAGAGGGGAGCTATGTGATGATTGTTGTTTCTAATAATGTCTTTTTTATTTTTATTTTTTGCTCTTTCAAAAGGAATATATTACTTTTTATCCTATTAGAAATTATCTCAAGTTACATTTTATTTAAGACTTTTCATCAGTGTTGACAGTGTTGAGAATGAATCAGTGCTCTTTTTAAAAATTTTATTTGTCTTTTATTGAAGCATAGTTGATTTACAATGTCATGTTAATTACTGCTGTACAGCAAAATGACTCAGTTATACATATATATATATATATATATATATATATATATATATACATTCCTTCTTATATTCTTTTCCATTATGGTTTATCACAGGATATTGAATATAGTTCCCTGTGCTGTACAATAGGACCTTGTTGTTTACCCATTCTATATTTACCAGTTTGCACCTGCTAATCCCAAATTCCCAATCCAACCCTCTCCCACCCTACTCCCCCTTGGCAATTATGTCTATGTCTATTCTCTATGTCCCTGACTCTGTTTCTGTTTCACAGTCGTATTTTAAACTCCACATATAAGTGGTATCATATGGTACTTGTCTTTCTCTTTCTGACTTCACTTAGTATGATCATCTCTAGTTGCATTCGTGTTGGTGTAAATGGCATTATTTCATTCTTTCTTTAATGGCTGAGTAGTATTCCATTGTATATATATACACCACATCTCCTTTATCCATTCATCTGTCGATGGACATTTAGGTTGTTTCCATGTCTTGACTATGAATCAGTGCTCTTGATTCATAGACGAAGAACTGAGTATACTTTTCCCTTTGCTGCTGTGATCTTGAATTTCAGACCCTGATTATTACTGGATTACTACTGACAGTACATATCATTTTAAAATTATCTCCTCTCAATATACATCTATCTATAGTCTATGTACAATACTACACAAATCTATACTTTGTTGATTTTCTTTGTTCACCATTAGTTATTTTATACTGTGATATTTCAGTTGGAGTTCTTTATACTATAGTTCATATCTTGGCTGAAACACTTCCTCAAGTCATAAACATCACCTCACTTCACCACCACACACATTTTGTTTTTCCTCAGAGAGGGTTCAAGAGCAGTTTACCAGCTCAGCTCTTCCAGGACCAAGAGTACATTTTTCTTTCATTCCTATAGGAAAGACTTCTTAATTTGTCATATATCCTCCAGTCACAATCCTAATTCTTTTTCTTATATTCTGTAGAAGTAATTTTTTTGACTATTGGAACTTAGTGGGTTGGTTTGTTTGCTTGTTTTTCCAGAAGTGTCAGGCTAGCTTGTGTTGTTTGCCTCCTTTTCTGATGACTGTTTCTCTACATGCCTGTTGTGCTTTGTTTACTTCTGAATTTTTTTTAAGTTACAAGAATAAATCCAGATGTTTAATTGTTTTTATTCAGTTTGCTTGGTGCACAGCGGGCCCCTTTAATCTAAAGACAAATTTTGTTACATCATGAGTATTTTTTTTCCTCTCTTTTTCTTCTGTTTATACAATTCTCTCCTTCTTGAATTTCCCTATATATTTTGGACCTCCAGAATCTGCTTGCCATGCCCCTTCCCCAATTATTTCTTTTTCTCAGATAATTTTCTTAAATCTATCTACTATCTCTGTTATTTAGAATAGTTTTGGGAATTTGTTTTCTTTTAAGCTGAAGGGTAAGACAGTCCAACAGTTCACAGAGTAACCAAACTACATGAAAAAGATTATGAAGATGTCAAAATTCTATGGAGATAATAGTGAAGTTGATGATTATCTACGATCTGGCTTGTATAAAAAAGGCCAGAATTGGATTGAAAAGAAGGACTTTGGTGTGAAGAGCGAGAGGGTTTTAACCGTATGCAGGTATGGACACCACAATAATGAATTCAAGTCCAGAATTCAAGTACCCTCTTTTGGCTGTAATGGGTGTATATGCATTATTAAAATGTGAATCTTAAAATGAGAACCAGTTCCTGAGGCCAGATTGGAATGAATTCTGTCAAAAAAGAGAAAAATTAATACAATTGACCCTTGAAAACCAGGAGGATTGGGGCACCAACCTGGCACAGTAGATGATTCACATATAACTTTACAGTCAGCCCTCCATACCCCCCGTTCCACATCCACAGTGTCTACCAACTCCAGATAGTATAGTACTATATAGTATGATTTTTGAAAAAAGTCCCCACAGAAGTGGACCCACAAAGTCCAAACTCATGTTGTTCCAGGGTCAATTCTATATTTAAAAGGTTCCACTTTCTGTTTAAAAGGAAACAATGTGGAGATTATTTTGTACTGCCCGAACAAGCGATTCATTAATTTTTTAAAAACAACTTTGTGTCTTTAACACTTTGTACGTCTGTAACCTTTCCCTAATTTCTAGCAGTAATGCTTGCTTTTCTGTTTTTTATTTATCCTCTTGATAATTTTAATAGGAACATAGAAGGCAGGAGAGAGTTAGACTCATGATCTAGCCATAATCTGATCTTGCAATCCTTCTAATTTCCAGCTGCTGTTTCTAGGTATTTGCTGTCAAACTCATGGCAGAAGAGGGGGATAGGATTTAATGCTGACAAAAAAAATTAACAAAGCCCAGAACTGGCTTGGGTTAAAGACCTATTCCAGGGAGGCAAAAGTGAGGGGTCAATTTAAGGTAGAGACAGAAGGATAGGTCAGATTTAAGTGAGTTTCCGAACAAGAACTGGACCATCTGAGAGAGGACCTTAGGTCAGGGTCAGTGACGGAGCAGAATCGAGGAGAGAAGAACCAGGAAGACTATGTGGTGCCCCACCCTGCACAGGGTCTTTCGGCATAGCTGGCCCCCAGACCTCTTACAAAGCTTACAACACAGGAGTCACCACTGACTACTGCCACTCCCTCTCCTACCCTCATTCAGCTAATTACCTGCTCTTATTGATCTCATGTCCTAAACAATGAGGAAAACACATTCTCATCTCTTTCAGTCTATCACCACAATCCCAGCCCAGGTTCCCTCAACTATAATAGGTTCCCAACTGATCTTCTTACCTCCATGGCTCCTCCTTACACCTAAGATGCAAATTATATCCCTTCTCAGATTAAAACTGCCTGCAACTTCCCCTTATCCTCAGGATATAACCAAACTCTGTATAGTCAGCCAGGCCCTGCTTTATATGGCCTCTCAATCACCACAGCCCCCCATGCTCTCTGCTCTCCCTTGTTCTTGCTTCTTCTCCCAGATGTCCACCATCTGTCACCCTCGCCTCCGGGCCTAGTCATAACCTGTTTCCTCTGCCAGAAACTCTCCCTCATCCATCGTTACGAATGCACTAGCTCTTCCTTGACCTTTAACTTTTCATAAAATACACCGCTTAGTTCTTCGTCATCCCATAGATGGTGCTCCTAAAAAACTTGCCCAAGGCGAGCTAAAAGCAAAATGAATTTATTGTAGCAGGTTGAATGGTGACCCCTCAAAAGGTATGTCTGTGTCCTTATCCCCAGAAACTATGAATGTTACCTTATTTGGAGAAAGGGTTTTTTACAGATGTGGTTAAGTTGAGGATTTTGAGATCGTCCTGGATTATCCAGGTCAGCCCTAAATCCAATGACAAGTGTCCTTATAAGATAGACAGAAGAGGAGAAGACAGAGACACACAGAAGAGAGAGCAGAGGCAGAGACTGGTGTGATGCAGCCGTAAGCCAAGGAAGCTGGCAACCACCAAATGCTGGAAGCAGAACACATTCTTTTCTAGTGCCTCTGGAGAGAGTGTAACCCTGGAGACACCTTGATTTTAGACTTATGTTCCCCAAAACTCTGAAAGAATAAATGTCTGCTGTCTTAAGCCACAGTATTTGGAGTAATTTGTTATGGCAGGAATAGGAAACTAATACATGGTTGTTTGGGTCATGGGTGTGCATGGACTTGCTTTATCTGTGATTGACATTCTTTTTGAATTTCATTTCATGCTGATCTTGAAAGGG
>NW_006773945.1:611840-629504 GCF_000442215.2 Lipotes vexillifer | reverse complement strand
GGGAAAGAGCTGGAGCCCAATATCTGACATTTTCTTCTCTCTTCATCACTTTTTTTAAAGGCAATCTGAGCCTACTGTCTTAGCACTAACCTTGGATATTTATGCAATTTTATTGGGCTAATAAGATCCTTTCAACTGTTACCTTCTCTCCGTCGAAACCAATGGCTCATTCTAGCCCACTGGTTGGTATCTTACATTTCTTAAGCTCAGCTCGCTCGCTCTCCCTCTCTCCCCTCTCTCTTCTTTTTCTGACTCATCTCCACCCTTCTCACACTTCAGCAGTTTCCCTGAAATTAAAGTACACAGCCAGTGTGCCCTGTCTCAAGTGGAGAGCCAAATTTCATTACCACTTGGAGCACTTTAAATCAATATTTGGGCATTTAATGATTTTGCTCATTTTATTTGAATACATTAGGGAAGTCTGATAGGCCTGTTAGGGTCCCTGTGATTAACATCTTTGAATCAGCAAAAGGTGCCAATTTTTAAAAATTGGCGTGTTTTAAAGCCCACCATAAAAATCTACATAATTTAGCAATTATTTTATCATTTTGAATATATATTAAAAAGTAGTTTTCAGCGTTTAATTAGAAGATATAGTCAACATATTTTAAAGTGAGCTACCTCCTCTACAAATTCAGAGTTGAAAGGAAGAAATATTTGGAGCCAGCTCCAATTTGTAAACTAGCTTCACATCATATTTCTGCCCAAGGCACACATGACCCTCAATCATCTTAGGTGACCCTCTCATTAGGAGCAGATTTACAACTAATCATATAAACTAGAATCTCCCCTAGAGCCTCTGGACCATGACACCACAATTAATGAAGAGGTTATGTCCTCAGAACTCAGCAACTTCTTTAAAATCTTAACCCTAGAGGCCGAAATCCTAGAGGCTTTCTGGGGTGCATTCTAGAAGGCATAGGCTTAGCCATTATGCTGCTGCCTTCCTGCAAGAATTAGAATTTGAAAAGATGAGTGTCACCTACCCACTGCATCCTTCCTAGCCTCCTTCACTCAGGGTCCATGGTACAGTCATATCTGTCAAGTACAGGCTTGTAACTAAGTATAAAAAAATACTGAATGATTGTCAGTAGTAGCTGTCTGGACTTCTGTTCAAAGAAGCTTGGATAGGACTGGTTAGGGCATCAACAAAGCCAACTGACCAGCTGACCAACAGGGAGATTTGGATCCAGCCTTAAAGCTAGAACAGGGCAATGACCTGGTATGATACAGATATTGAGAACCAGAAAATACCATAAAGAAGTACAAAGGGAGGGGTACCTAATCATTTAATGCTGGCAAGAAAGATACAGAACTGGAAATAAGAAACAAACACTGGGCAGAACTGGAGCCGAACATCAACAAGGCTGGGATGGGTGGTTGCAGGGTCTGAGCAATGCTACCTCACAGGCAGTGAGCACATGATGTGTGGGTTGGTTATGCTTACCTAATGATCTGGGCAGACAACAGAAGCAGGCAGATCTCACTCAGCTGATTTCACCTCAAGTCCTGCTCCTCATTCATCATCTCCATTCCTCCTCTAATTCTGGACTATCACCTATAATTCACCCACCATACTTGGCCCTAATTTCTTTGCCAACCCTTTTAGCTTGTTTCAAAAGCAACTTCTCTTGCAAAGTTTGAACCCAGTTTCTTCTGTTATTGGATTCCTGCTCCTGAGCCTCCCAGGACCTCAGCACCTTCTTCTAAAGTACAATCATGACAGTATCAGCCACGATAGTATAGAAGAGTGATGCTTTCTTATAACAACTCACGGCAACAGAAAAACAAAGAACGGGGAGCTGCCATGAGATCACCCTGAGACGATGAGGGAAGAACCAGGAGGCAGGCCCAGCAGGCAGAGGGGCTTCTGGTGAGCAGGTGAAGCAGTATTCAAAAGGTTTCATGTCTGGCTCAGTTACTGCTGTTTATATACTAATAACAGATTGAGCTAGACAGGTATTCACTATGCAAATATCACCTTGGAAAGCTACAAGCATTAACAGAGCAGAGCAACGTGGTTACGATGACAGGCAAGTAGCCAAGGAAACTTCTGGGAAAGAGATGAAAGGCAGGGCTGAGAAGGAAGAGTCATAGAGCTCTCTCAGTAAAGAGAAAACCTTCTAGTGTTGTGATGCCTCCAACCTCCATTGACCTTCAGTTCCCTACCTAGTTAACAATCTGTCCATCTCTGAGCAGAGGACACATCAGCCAGTGCTTACTTACCTGTATCAGGAAGACCACTTTAAACAAAGGAATAACACCTACATTCTAAGCCTGGATAGCACCATGACTCTGGCCACTGTGCAGACTTACCCATCTCTTCCAAAATCTGTTATGCTTAATACTGTTTCCTAATTTGAATTACATTTTCCAAATGTCTTATATGAATCACAGACACAAGCCTGTGACAGTGTAAAGCTCAATTCTGTTACCACTTGAATCTACTGGTCCAATTTGGACCTCTGGATATTGAATCTATTGAGGTATGAGGAAGTCATTCTGGCTTATCCATTATTTGGCTTGAACTTTATGCTAAATAGAGCAGCCTATCAAACATACATTTTACATATGCTCTAACCATTAAAGAAAAGGGTGCATTGTCTACAAGTAAAGAACATCTGTTTTGAAGCTAGAAATAAATGCTTCCCTTCCTGTGACATTAATGCTAGTAATCCTGCAATAAGGCTTCCTTCCCAGGTGCCAAAGCTATATGATTTGCTGTGTACGTGCTGATCTGTCTTTTTTGAAATCTTGAAGGAATGTACCCCCATCATATTTGATGTCCTTTGTTCTGACAAAATATAAAACTGTGCTGAAAACCATCCTTCTTTGGAACAGTTCCTCAGAGTTACCTGACAGGCTGTCTCCTGACTACGGTCCTCAGTTTGGCTAGAATAAAACTCTTCTCCATATTTATTACAGATTGGTTCTTGATCACTTCCATTGATGTTGGGCATATGTAACATCCCTAAAATGACACAGTTAGCAGTACTGCAATTTGAACCAAATTTTGTCTTACATCACAGCTAGGATCTATATTATATGTGGAGAAAGACACTGTCTCTAATTTTGAGATGGCCATATTCTAGTAATAAAGACAGATAACAATTATTGTACATTACAATAATTCTATGATTAAGATAGTTCATTTTCAAAGAGAAGAGCTATTTCTTGTTCATCTCTTAGTACCAGGGTCACTAGGCATTCAAGTTAATATTTGTTGCTTCCAAAACTGTAACAGAAACACAGATGAGAGTGTTTGCTCTGCCTATGCCTGAGGCAGACAGTGGAGGTAGAAATATGGTCAGAATATATCATTATGTATACTAAAGTAACCACAAAGAGGTATATCCAATAAACAAATAATGGAGATAAAGTAAATCATTAAAAAAAATCAACCAATCCCAAAAAAGGCCAGAAAAGGATATAAAAGAATCAAATAACAAATATCCAACTGGACAAACAGGAAATAAGCAGGATGATAAAATTAATTTAAGAATATTAATACCTACATTAAACATAAGTGATCAAAATACTCCAATTAAAAAGCAAAAAAATGTCATATTGGATAAAAAAACAACGAACAACTGTATGATGTCTACTTTAAATATAGAAGCACAGATACTATAAAAGGAAAAGGATGGGAAAAAATATACCATGCAAACACTAATCAAAAGAAAGCTGGAGTGGCTATATTAATACTGGGAAAAGCAGACTTTGAACAAAGAATATTACTAGGGATAAAGATGGATACTAAATAATCAAAAAGGAGTGAATTGACCAAGAAGACATAAGAATGCCAAATCAGTATCCATCTAACACCTGGGGTTTAGAATATATAAAGAAACAACTGATAGTACTGAAAGGATAAAAAGACAAATCCAAATCTACAATTAGAGCTAGAGACTTCAACACCACTTGCTCAGTAGCAGATAGAACAAGCAGGCATAAAATCTGTAAGGATAAAGAAAACACGAACAGTTCTATCAACTAATTTGATCTAATTGACATTTATACAAAACACTTCACCAAACAACAGTAGGATACATATTCTTTTCAAGTGCACATGAATGTTCACCAAGATAGACCATATTCTGGGCCCTAAAGCATATATATATGTGTATATATATATATATATATATATATATATATATATACATATATATATGCAGAAACTAATACAACATTGTAAAACAATTATACCCCAAAAAAAAAAAAAAAAAAAAAAAAAAAAAACGTTAACACATTTAAAAGAATTAAAATCATGCTAAGTATGACTTATAACAAAAAATTAAATTAAATTAGAGGTAAATAACAGGGAGATATCTTCATAATATCCAAATATTTGGAAATTAAACAACCTATTCCTAAATAACATATGGGTCAAGGAGGAAGTCTCAAGAGTAATTAGAAAATATTTTGAATTGAATGAAAATAAAAATACATCAATATTTGTATTATGTAGTTAAAGCAGTGTTTACAGCAGAGGTGCACAAACTATGGTGGTATAACCCTCAAGCTAATAATATTTTTTTCGTTTTTAAATGTTTGTAAAAAGAAAAAGAGGAAGGAGGAGGAGGAGGAGGGGAGACTGTTCAACAGGGGCCATATATAGCCCATAAAGTCTAAAATATTTACTGTCTGGCTTTTTACATAAAACATTTCTCAACCTCTTGCTCAGAGGGCAGTGAATAGTAACAAATACTTATATTAGAAATCAAGAAAATTCTCAAATCAATAATCCATGTTTCAATCTCAAGAAGCTAATAAAAAGAGTAAAACTTGAAGCATGCAAAAAGGATATAATAAAAATAAAGAAAATCATCAATATCAAAAGAAGAAAAATTATAGAGAGGAAAGTCAATAAAACCAAAGACTGGTTCTATGAAAAGATCATTAAATTGATCTTAAACCTTTTGGCAGACTTATCAAAAAAGAGAGAGAGAAAGAGAGAAGACACAAATGACCAATGTTAGGAAAGAGGGGACACAACTACAGATATTAAAAAGATAAGTTATGAAAAACTTTATGTCAGTAAATTTGAGAATTTAGATCAAATGAACACATTCCTTGAAAGACACAAATTATCAAAGCTCACTCAAGAAGTAGATCACCTGAATAGCTCTATAGCCATTAAAAATTTATATCTATAGTTAAATCCTTCCTCCTTACCCCAACCACCAAAAAGCCCTTCAGGTTCAGATGGCCTCTCTGCCAAATTCCAGCATACAGGAAATTTTTAAGGAAGAAATTATGCCAAGTCTATACAAACTTTTCCAGAAACTGGAAAAGGAAAGAACACTTCCTCACTTCTTTTACTCCAATACCAAAACACAATAAAGATATTAAAAGAAAAGAAAACTACAGAAAAATAATCCTTACAGACAGGGAAGCAAAAATTCTTAACAAACTATTAACAAATCAAATCCTGTAAAAAGACAATATATCATGACTAAGTAGGGTTTATTTCAAGAATGTGGGATTGGTTCAGCATCTATCAATAAAAATCAATCAACATAACTTGCCATGTCAACAGATTCTAAAAGAAAATTTCTAAGATTATCTCAATAGATAAATAAAAGCACTTGACAAAATTTCACACTTAGTTATGATAAAAAAATTCTGAGTAAAATAAAAATAGAATGAGTCTTCCTCAAACTGAAAAAGGGATCTGTATAAGACCTTAAGCTAATATCATATTTAATAATGAAAAACTGAATATTATCCTCCCTCCTAAGACAGGGTGTCTGATTTCATCACTTCTATTCAACATTGTACTGGACATCCTGGATGTTGAAATAGACAAGAAAAAGAAATAAAAATTATGCAGACTGGAAACAAAATAAAAATGTCCTCATTCATAGTTGACATAATTACATAAAAAATCCCAAGAAATCTTCAAAAAATTATTTGAAATAATAAGGGACCTTAGTAAAGTCACAGGACATTATTAGCTCAAATATAAAAATTAATGGCATTTCTACAGTCTAGAAAGAAATAATTAAAAATTGAAATTAAAAAAATAAAACCAACAATGTTATTTATAATACCACCAAAACCCAAAATTTAGGGTTAAATTTCACAAATATGTGCAGAATCTATAGACAGAAATCCAAAAAACAATG
The DNA here is from genome assembly GCF_000442215.2 of Lipotes vexillifer. Classification (NCBI taxonomy): domain Eukaryota; kingdom Metazoa; phylum Chordata; class Mammalia; order Artiodactyla; family Lipotidae; genus Lipotes; species Lipotes vexillifer. The sequence goes on along the minus strand of NW_006773945.1, from coordinate 623,376 downwards.
CTGAGAAATTACAGAAGACCTACATAAGTGTAAAAATAAATATGCCATTCAATATTGTTAAAATGTGAGTTCTCCCCAAATTAATCTATGGATTCAATGTAATCCCAATCAAAAGTCTAGCATGATTTTTAGATAACTTGACATGCTAAATCTAAAATTTATATAGAAATGCAGACTTTGAAGTCAGACTGCCTACTTTTTGAATGCTGGCTTCACCACTTGCAAACTTCAGCAGACTCAGAGTTGTTTACCCAAAACTCCATTCTCCCTACTCTGCCTTTTCTTACTGGCAGTCCATTATTTTGTTTACATGCCTACCCTTCTGTTTGGTGGCCCTATCACTGGTTCCCAGGTAAACCTTGAGATGTAATCTCATTCCTCCTACCATTGATTGGTTTAGAGGTGAGCATGCCTGCTGTATGTCTAACTGTGTCACAACAGGTGTGAACGAATCCCTGTCTTTCAGAACTCACAGACTAGAGGGGAATAGAGTCAAGAAAAGAGGCAATACTCTTATGTATACAATATTTATGGTACAGTACTTCTGCAATTTACAATTGCTTTGACTGGTTAAGTATAAGGTGTTGAGGTTACAAAGAGAAGGAGCTTTTAACCATGGCTTGGTAGAGTGTTAAGTCAGTAAGACTTATTGTAAAAGGTAGCATGTAAACTAGGACCTTGAGAACCTGAATGAAATATCCACATGAAGGGAACCCAGTTGAGTATTTAGAAGGCAGAGGAAAAAATATCAACAAAGGTTGGGAGACAGGGAAGAGCACATGGCATTCAGGGAACTCTAAAGCAGTTCAGTGTGGCTAACCTATAGATTGTCAGGCTGAGAGATGGATGAGCACATTGAGGACACTCAGGTAGAATCTTTCTAAGCCATGAAAAAGAAGAACCTGCAGGCTCCTTGGAAGGGTTTCTAATTTAGAAACCAGCATAAAGTAGGCGTTAGTAATGAAAACTGTGCTGCTCCTGGTTCATGTCTCTAAATATGAATTTGACCTGTTATTTATTTAAGATGCGAAGCTCTTGCCTATAGATCAAAGACCTCAGTTTAAAAAAAGCATAAAATCTGGCTCAAGTTAAGATTGGAACTTTTAAAGTGGGGCAGGTTATAAATTAACAAGTTTCCTACTGTATGCATGAATTGGAGGCTTACACTGAATTAGGTCACAGACCTGGACCAGACTAATTGGCCTTGGTATTTTGAGTCCCCAAGCTGTGACATATTCTGGGAGAAGCAGAGAGGGAGGCTGGGGAAAACGGGCAAGTAGTAAGGTCTAGACAAGAGTCATCAAATTTAGAGACAATCAGTTCAGAAACGCTCTCAGAGATGCTCTGGTCAGAGTTCTCAAACTTTTTTAACAATACGGCACTCTTTCTTTGAATATTCAAGTTTATCTTGGTAGGCTGCAAAAATGGCCAAATATTCCTCCAATTAATCCCTGTATGCATGCCTTTTGTATTGTGACTTTGCAGTTTTTCCTATCAAGAGATAGAGTCTGTGTCTCCACTTCTTAAATCTGTTTGGCCCTCTTCTTTGTTTCGAACAGGGGAATGTTGGTAAATAAGATGCAAGCAGATGCTTGGAAAGCATTTGCTCATTGTAATTTGTCCTATTATCCTGCATTTGGGAACCTTAAGATCACCTTGTAAATAAGCCCAGGCTAATCTCCTGGAGAAAAGCAGGCTGTATAAAGAGAGGCCCAAACACCCCAGCCATCCCAGGCAAGGCTCTCATAAACTGACCACCAGCTGCCCTCAGGCTCATGAGGGAGCCCTCATGAGACAAGCAGAAGCACCACCCAGCTGAGCTCAGTACAAATTGCTGACCCTCAGAAGCATGAACTAAACAAACTGCTACTGTTTTAAGCCACCACGCTTTAGCATATTTCAAGATGCAGCAAAAGCTAACCAATACAGTCACTAAAAATTTCAACGTCAAAAACAGGTGAAATAAGACCTGATGATTGAAATAGTGGAGAAGGAAACAGGGTTTAGGCCACCCTCTTCCTAAAAGCCAGCAGCACATCCCTCTGCCTCAGCAGTCACTAAAAGGGGTCTGCAGAACTACTAGATCCCTGAATAAGACTCTGCCATATCTGTTCAAGTCCAATGTCTATTTTATAGATTAGGACACTAAGGCCCTGAGGTGACCATGATTGGCTTATGTCAATCAGTGCACTGTAAATGTCTGGCCAAGCTTCACAGATGGGTACCTGAAAACAAATTAGACCAATGAGAAACTCATGCTGAGAGGATGTAAGGTGAAAATCAATTTCAGCTATCCATGAGAGACAAGCCTACCTAAGAACAGAGTCATCACAACATATGGCAGAGAGGAAAAATGAAGAGAAGTCAAATCCCAATGACATCACATGGGCCCAGCTGAAGCTAAGCAAGATCTGCCTTTTAGACTTTCCAGTTGATGAAAAATTCCCTTTTGTTGATTAAACCAGTATGGGCAGTATTTTCTGTCACTTATAACCAAGATTCCTAGTTGATTCACCTATTCTGATATACTTATTCAAGTTCACTTGGCTGATCAGTGCCCAAACTTAGTCTCTACCCACTTAATTCCAAATCTTTCCTCTCTCTCTCCAACAGGACAAGATAAAATGTAACAGTTTCATCCCCTGTGTGCCTTCTTGAAGAGAACAGACATATGGAAACGTTTTCACATGAAGAAGGTAGAAGTGGAGATCAAGAAGGAAGAATCTCAGAGTGGTACACCTGGAATCAGAAATACATGGAAACCCACAAGGGTGAACTGGCCATATAAGGAAGTATGTCAGCAGGTAGAAAGAGTAACTTGAAACCGAGTCCAAGCAGTTAGCCTGAGCCACTGAATTATGATTCTTAAAATCTTTCTCACCTGGGATCAGAATTGGTCTTAGGATATGGGTGGGAGGAAGGGGAGCTTGGCTCCTTGTGAGGTTTAGGTGATATTAGGTATAAGGAAATAGTGGCTGTATGAGACAGGAAGCCAGACTGACTAATAATGCAAAGTAGACATGAACCTGACATGCAGAACAATGTTACCAGCCTGAGATGTCAAAACTCAGAGCAGAAACCTGTCTCTCTGACATGAACCCACACCACAGTTGGACAAATGTATGCTCTAATCATCAGAAAGTAAAAATAGGCCTTTCCTTCTTTTACTTGTTTGCAAATTGAAAGTCTAACAACTTTACCACTCAACTGCTTGATGATTAGTAGGCGGTAATTTAAACTATACACATTATGCTAAGTATCCTTATATTAATTCAGTCTGAGTGAGTTTTTATAAAATGCTTTGTTCTGCTCAATAAAGTTAATTATATGTTCTATGTTTCATAACTGAGTGTCTTGATTTTTTTAAACATAATGGCAGCTTCAATTGCATTTCCTTATAAACTCAGATGTGTAACAAAAAGCAATCCATATAAGGAAACAGAGCTGGCCACTCCCACCACCCTACCCCTCTACTCCCAATGGCCTTACAGAGGTAAGGAATGCCCTATATGTTTATAACAGGCTGGCTGTACCTAAAAGCCAAAGTCCTGAGCAAACAGGATCCCGGGAAACCTCTCTAATGTGGAAGAGGAAGATGAGATCTGGTCTCAGAGCTCTGAGCATAAGCACCCAGGCTTGGTTCTAGTGGGTTTTGAGAACAAGACAGGGTTGGTTCTAGTGGGTTTCGAGAACAAGAGGTTAACAGGTGGTACTTAGCCAGTATATATGCAATTTCACAACACAGGCTGTTCTGGAAAGATTAGCTACTCATGGATCCTGTTCAGATTCTTTCACAGAAGAGCAGTGGTGTGTGCTACACCCAGCCTGGGTCTAAGATCCCAGAAAGGCATGAAGAAGAGATAGATCACTTATATGAAGGTTATAAAAGAAATATGAATGGCTAGCAATTATTGAGCATTTATTCTAAGCACTGTATATGTATCAAACCATTTAATCCTCCGTAGAATCCTAAGAGGTAGGTATTATTACCCCCAATGTAGAGGTGAAGAAAACTGAGGTTGGGAGAGTTTAGGTAACTTGGGCACAGAGCCAGGTAACTAGCACATAGAGTCAACAGGGCTGATCAGGAGTCAGCATACTGAGGAGATGTGAAATCAAAGCCCGGCATCATTATAAAGATATTGGACAGAAACAGCACAGCTAAAGAGCCCTCATAGTTCCTCAGGGAATCACAGGGAAGTGGGAGGGTTAGAGGCAGAGGTGGGGGAAGCAGAACCCCAATGGGTTTTCCTCTCTCCTTGCACTAAGCACAGTTGGCTTCAGGAACATGCAGGAAGGAAGCCATTAAGGAGTCAGTAGATGATGCTAAAGAACAAGAAAACATACGGCCCAGGAAATGAAAGGGGAGATGTGCAAGCTGTTATTTATCTCATTTTTATAATAATAACCTCATAATGTATTATTTATTTAATCAACATAATGTACCTATTTGGTAAATCCGTTTATTTCATTAATGATGTAATCACACTCCACCCAGCGCAGGATTTGGCACACGGTAGAAACTGAATAAATATGTGCTAAATAAATAACTTTATTGGTGGTTATTACTAACATATATAACTTACAGGTACACTGCTATATGCAGTTTAGTTTAGCGGAAAGATGATAGAATTGATGAAAGAACAGTATTCAAATATAGATTCAAACTTTTGTCCATGTGCTCTTGGACAAGCCATTTCACCACTCTGAGGCTCATTTTTTGCAACAGTAAATGGGAATAAAAAATTAAACTTACCCTCAGGCCTGTTTCTAAGATCAAGTGAGATAATGCATCTGAAAGCATTTTAGAAACTATAAAATACCATCTCCATGTTAGGTTCCATTAACCTAATTAACCTTCCTATTTACAAATACATTGCATTTTGACAGTTAATATTTCACTTGATTTGTCCATTGGCAATAACATTCAGAGCAGAGCTACAGATCACCAGCCAGGGGAGGCCATACACAAGCTACTGTTTCTTGACCCATCTGTGGTGGACATATCCCCGGCCAACCACTCAGAAAATTTAGGGTTTTAGCCCCTGGCTCTTCCATTCAAGTGCTGTGTGACCATGAACAAGTTAATAAAATTTCTGAATCTCAAGTTTCATCCCTCAAAAATAAAAGTGAGAATGCCATCTGCCCTATTCACCTTACAGGGTTGTGGTAGGGAAACTAGGACAGTAGAAAACCCAAGTGTTAAAAGGTATCTTTTACCTCCTCTGAATCAGCCAGTAGATAAAGCCATAAGACACCCTAGGTCAGCTGTGGGCACTGGAAGAAACAGGGACAAAACAACTGGACTCAAACAATCAATAAATGTTTTGAGCACCTCTGAGTTCTCAAAATCCAATTAGGGAAATGAAGGTGCATTTCACAGAGGAGAAAGGTACCAGAAGTAATCCAAAATATTAGATAATCCCCCTCACCACCAGAAGTACTGCCAACTAAAGCATTCTTGGTCTAGATTTAATACACATCTTCTGTCAACCTATGAAGTGCTGGTGTCAGATTCTGCCAAGCACATTTTCATCTGTATTTTCAGTAATCCTCCCAGTAAACCAGGGAGATCAATGTTTTAGACCTATTTAAGAGGGAAACAGCTTCAGAAAATGTTAACGCCACGTGTCAGATTCACCGTCTCCAGTGTGATGGAGAAAGTTCAGTGCAGTACCAACCTCCAAGCCTGGGAGTAAAGAGAGGTCCACAGCCCAGCCGGCCCTTCTTCTCCAAGCCTCAGTCTACCCGTCCACAACAGCAGGGGTGGGAGGTTTTTGCCTGTGGCTGTGGTGGGTGTGATTCTGAGAAAGTGGCAGCCTTGTTTCTATTCTGCTAGTGTGAAGAACCCTCTGAGTGATTTATGGCCAAAGCCTTTGCTTCTCTCTATCCCTCTTTGAACTTATTTTTAGGTATTTGTCTGTTTGGTTATGGGTTTTACTGAGAGCTGACTTCATCAATCACACCTTGCAAACCCAGGGAAAAAAGACACAGACTGAATGTTCCACTCAATTCTCTTCTCCAAGGAGAAACTCCTTTTTCCTTCGCCTTCTAAGGAAAAAAAAAAAAAGTAGTTTTAACCACTAATCAGAACTAATGGAAGATGCATTCTGCTGTTCCTGACTACTGTGACTGGAGGCATAGTGACTTCCCTCACAGGAAAGTCACTATTAGATCAATTTGCAGATAGAGGCTGGAGAAAGTTGTAAAAAGCTCCCACGGTGGGTCCAGTATAGAGCCCTGTGAGGGCTGCACTTGACTGGGAAACGTTGAAATCTATTCTCTTTTGACCTCTGAGAACTCTTAAGTAAAGTTGGGGGAAAAAATAGCCGTTTGCCAACAAGTCTGGTGTTTTGACATTCATTTCCCAGGTCACAGGGTCTTTCTGAAAGAGGAGAGGGCAAACGCTTAGTTAATGGAAGCCATGATGGGCAATTGGTGCCATCAGAATCCCTGACTAAGCTCAGAGGCAGGGCTAAAGAATTCAAGGAGCCACTAAGGGGTGGTACAAGGCTGCACCCCATGGTGAGCCAGGGGAAGAAAATGAGAGATGTGAACACCTCAACCAAAGACAGTACCCAGCGAGTGGAAGGAACCCTCAATAGCAGATGAGGGCACTTGGCTCCTAATTGCAGCTAGCATTTAATAAGCACTCAGTATGAGCCTGGCGCTAAGGGAATGACTCTATGTGTTGTACCTCACTCAGTCTTCCGGGTAACCCCATGTGGTAGATGTTATTGCTATCCCCATTTTAAAGAAAAGTGAGATCGAGAGAATTGAGGTATCTTGCCAGTTCACAGAGCTAGAGAATAACAGAACTGGGACTCAAATATGGACCTGAACTTAATACCCATGCTCTTAGTCATTATGTTATCCTGCTTTCCTGCTTTGTCACTAACTCATTGCGTCCATAGAGCAAGATTTCACTTTTCTGAGCTTCATTTTTCTGGGTTTTATGTAACCTACAGATCTGTGATTGTTAATTTTATGTGTCAACTGGACTGGGCCATGGAGCGCCAAGATTAAACTTATTTTTGAGCCTGTCTGTGAGGGTGTTTCTCAGTGAGATTAGCATTTGAATTGGTGGACTCAGTAAAGTAGACTGCCCTCTCCAAGGTGGGTTGCATCACCCAATCCACTGAGGGCCTGAATAGAACAAAAAGAGGAGGAAGGGAGGATTTGTTTCCTTCCTGCCTGCCTTTTGAGCTGGGACATAGGTTTTCTGTCCTTGGATTGGAATATACATGATCAGCTCCTTTGGCTCTCAGGCCTTTAAACTCAGACTGCAATTACACCACTGGCTTTCCTGGGTCTCCAGTTTGCAGATGGCAGATGGTGTGATTTCTCAGCCTTTATAATTGCATGAACCACTTGCTCAAAACCTCTTTCAATTCCCATATCTCTATATCTATATCTCTATATTTATATCTAAATATTCTATATCATCTAAATATTCTATATCTATATAATCAATATAGATACAGATAGATAGATACAGATGTGTTCTGTTTCTCTGGAGAACCTGACTTGCCTCAGCCCTCTGTGGGCTGAATGCTGGAACCCTACTAAGGACTCATTGGGCAGGGCTTCTCTCCTGCTAGAAGATGAGAATATTTGGGTACAAATAAGGATAGACATAGGGGACCTGTTGTTTGGTTATACAATGTCTACCTCTGGTCAACTGTTTCTCCCTTATTTGGTTGTCTATAAATTAAATCTCCAAGGGCGTAGCCTAGTTCTAGTTCAAAGTGATTTAACCTATTTGCCTGAGTGCCCTTGAATCCTGGTAAGAAGACAACATTAGAACTCAATAGTAAAGGATGGAATGGCGGCAAGTCTAATTTCCTAGGTTGCTTGAGGGACTTAGAAATGGGAAGAAACTAGATAGGATCCAGATGAATGTCTTGAGGGCAGCTGTTTTTGTGGATGGAAACAAGAAGAAACAATATGGTATAGTGGTTAAGCACACAGCACTGTGGATTCAGTCAGACCTGGCTTCAAATCCCCACCCCATCCATTACTAAATGGGCAAATTATTAAATCTAGTTAGGCCTCAATTGCTGCATCTCTAAAATGGCTATCTGTGAATAAGATTTACTTCCTAGAGATTTGGAAGGTGCAGAGATGAGGCATACACACACTTAGCCTAGTATACAACAAATGTCGGTCACTATTGTCATCTCTGATGAGTAAAATTCATATTTTATCACAAGACAAGAAAAATTTAAACTAGATTTTTCCTTGCCTTTTTGGGTCTCCTCCCTCCCCTTTAGTGTGTGTTGTGCCTCTGCATTAACCAGGCCTCCTTAGGAGATAACATTCCTTCTTAATCTTGTAAAGGGTCAGGATGACCCACTACTCACTGTGTAGTGCAGACTTAGATTGTATAAGCTGTCAATACCTCCTTTGACATATAACCCTTTGTCTCAAAAACCTATATAACTGTGCTTTGATCTCTAACAGTCCTCAGAACGTTCTGAAAGTCTGTCTCCCAGACTATAATCCTCAGTTGGCTCGAATAAAATGTTCCATTTATTTCTTAGATCAACTATGGTTTACCTTTTTTCACTGACACCTCCATAAGAGCAGGTACAGTGGTTTTGGAGAAGGAAACAGCATTTGAATGTATTAAGAGCATCGGCAACAAAGTGGTGGTAAACTTAGCAGAGAAAGCTCAACCAGAGCATTTGGGGCAGCTTGGTGGCTACGGCCCCATTATGCTGGGTGATCCCAGCTGTGTTTGTCTTACTTTCAGTAAGCACTTCTGGCACTTGAGCAGAGTAGCCTAGAGTAACAGAAGACCCAGAGAAGAAAAGGACAACAGTGGAGGGGATGGGGTGGAGGTGGCGTAGGGACAGGACTTGCTAGAGATAAACTGAACCCCAAGTAGGCTTGTACAATGAGAAGACTTCAGAACACAGCCACCCTGTTGTGGTGAGAAAGTGCAGTGTGAGGCGGACCTGCAGGATTATCTGTCACTGCAAACATCAGAAAAGGAATTATTCTCTACAGACTATGGAGTGGGGTTCTCTCCTCTGTATCCACTCTCCCTGCTCTATAGCAGCTTTAAAGTCTGGATAGGATTGACTCTACCCCAGCTCCAGGAATGGGACTTGATTAATCTAAGCCAAAGATCAGCAAATTTTCCTGTAAAGGGTGAGATAGTAAATACATTAGGCTCTGTGAGCCAGACAGTTACGACTATAGTACTCAATTCTGCAGCTGCATCATGCAAGCAGTCTTGGGCAATAAGTAAAATAAGGCTGTGTTCCAATAAAACTTTATTTACAAAGACAAACAGCAAGATGAATCTGGCCTGTGGCCATAGACTGCTGGTCTAAGCCAATCAAGGTAACCCCATCCATCCTCTTCCAAAATGATGCCTAAACCAAATGATGCATTACATTCCAGCGGTTACAATGATTGGCTCTGGAATGATCTAATCAGAGTGAATATCAGGAAGTTAGTTGGATGGTTGACATGGAGTGGGTGCTGGAGAAGGGAAGGAGGGATAGAGGAGCAATTCACTGTTTCTCCCTGTACCTAAGTAAGAAATAATCATAAGGAAAGCCAGGCCGAGAAAGAAGCCAGTAAATAGAGAAGGAAAAAGCTAGAGTATATCAGAGAAACCAAAATGAAAGAAGTCCTAACTAAACAATGCCTGAAGCCTGCCCCACATCATAATCATGGCTTCATAATTATGAGAGAAAATAAACTCCCATTTTATAAATCATTTTGAGTTAGATTTACTAGTACTGTCAACCTAAAGCATCCTCACATACTAATGTTAGGAGATCATATTAACTAACTAATGGAAGGAAAACAATACTGTGTTTTTCCCCAATTTAAAAAAAACAATAAAACACTAAAAATGTGTGATGGTTAATTTTATGTGTCAACTTGGCTATGCCATGGAATGCAAGGATATTTGGTGAAATATATTTCTGGGTGTATGTCAGGGCACTTTGGATAAGATTTAAACTTGAATTAGTAGACTGAGTAAAGCAGATTTGCTTTCTTCAGTGTGGGTGGGCCTCATCCAGTCAGCTGATGGCTTAAATAAAATAAAAGGCTGAGAAAAAAAGAATTCTCTCTCTCTGCTTAACTGTCTTCCTCTACCTGGGACATTGATTGGTCTTTTCCTGCTTTCAGACTTGGACTCAGAATGGAACATATACCATTGGCTCTCCTAGTTCTCAGGAACATATGGAACATATACCATTGGCTCTCCTAGTTCTCAGGAACATATGGAACATATACCATTGGCTCTCCTAGTTCTCAGGAACATATGGAACATATACCATTGGCTCTCCTAGTTCTCAGGCCTCAGACCTGGCCTGAAACTTACATCTTCAATTCTGCTTCTCAGGACTCTGGACTCAGACTGGGACTAAATCACCAGCTCTCCTGGGTTTGGACTTCTCAGCCTCCTTTGCCTGGAGAACCTTGACTAATACAAAATGGAAGCTGCTTTTGATGCAGCTCAGTTAGGAAATCAAAGTGGGCTGGGCTCCACCCATCCCCTGCCCACGCCCACAGTTCCTGAGGCATCTTCCCTGTCTAAAAGCATGCTTTGTAAACAAGAAGCTGAAATTATCACTCTAGAGCCTTTGTTTTAGAAGGTATCTCTGAGAAAAGGAAACGGTAAAATCACAGAGTTTCTGACCTGCATTTCTTCCATATGTTCTGACTTGCTGTGGGAGTCCCTCTGTGGACCTATATTTCCTCATTTGTAAAATAATCATCTTGGATGAAATGAGCAGCGGAAAGGCTCTCCTCCCACTGTACCCAATATCAGAGTAACAACAGGTTGATCATCTCGCTGGAAGAATGAGACTTTGGGTAGCTACAATTACTTTTATTTTACACAAAAGTGATACAAATTCTGTGGAAATATTTAGAAATAAACATAAGGAAAAAAATCCAAATCACTCATAATACCTCTCTTGAAAATAACCACTGTGAACATTTTGGTGTGAATATGTTCAAGCTTACTTCTGTCTCACACACACACACACACACAAACACACAGATACACACACAAACACACACATGCACACACACACACAAGAAATCATACCTGTAAGTATGTGCGTGCTATTTAGAACCTGTTGAAATATCTTAAAGATATCATAATCTTTCCATACCAATAAATATTCTTCCATAATAATGTTTTAACAGCTGTAAAGAATCTCAGTTGCATAGATATACCAAAATTTATTCAACTAATCTTTTCCTGTTGGAAATTTAAGTTTATCCAATTTTCTGCTATTTTAATAGAATGATGAACATTATTGCAGCTAAATCTCTACACATTTGCATTATTATATCCTTAGGATTTATTTTTAGAAATGGAATTACTAATTCAAAGGGTGTAAACATTTTTAAGTTGTTTGATGTATTTTACCAAATTATCCAGAAAGTTTATGCAAATTTAAACATTCTTTCCCTGTATATGGGAAAGTCTATTCACACACACTCTCACCACTAACGGGCAGTTATGTTTTAAAATCTTAATAGGTCAGAGGAAGTTAGA
>NW_006773945.1:598986-611830 GCF_000442215.2 Lipotes vexillifer | reverse complement strand
CATTCCTTATGAGATGACATCTTGTGCTTTGATTCATGTGTATGTGGTGGGTACAGGTTTGATTTGTAACTGAACCCTAGAGTTATATTAGGGTCTAACTCTAGTTATGTGCCTATAATAAAGGGTGGTGACACGTGAGGACAGTTTGATTCCTCTTTCAAAATCTAAAAATAAAGAAGAAATAGCCTCATGAGACAAAGAGGAAAGGATGATTGATGGGTCAGAGGAGGACAGTGGCTCGTGGATAATAAAGGCAATGCCATGTTTTCTGAATCCTCCTACATATACCCTTCTAAGTCTTAGAGACTCAGTCTTTACTGATCAGTGCTTTAATTGTGACAAAAGAGCTGATCCATATTCAACTGATAGGGCCATCTTGAATTTGATTATCTTCCCTGTGACTCTTCATCATAATTTTTTTAAAGCACAGTCATACAATGCCCCAATTGTATTTACCTGAGGACATTGTATGACTATACATAAAACAAAAAATCTGAGCAAAAATTTGGGATTTGGTATGTCATTCTCCTTCATTAATCAGTCCAGTGCCTTCAGAAGTAGCCATTCCACTCCAATATCTTATATTTTCCTTTGTACTGCTGTGTGTCAGTAGCAAGATGGTCTTCAAAGCCTTGGCGGCCACATCACTGCACATACCTATAGGTAATAACTGCTCTGCCTCTATGTGAGGTGAGCCTCCAGGTTTTCCGTCCTTGAAAACTAACAAAAGTTTTTAATGCCTTCTATCCTAGCCAAGCCAGATAGCCAAAAGCATCTTCCTTTCTGTGGCAGATCCTAAGGTGGCACCCCAAAGATCACTTGGTGTTCACATCTTTGTGTAACCTTGAGTGTGGGCAGGAGCTGTGACTTGTTTCTAACCAAGAGACCATGCAAAGGTGATGAGATGCCATTCCCATGATAAGGTTACCTTATATGACAAAAATCATGGGCTTTCACTGTTATGAATCTGTTACAATATACTATATACACTATACATACTATATTATACATATATATGTATGTATATGACTTGGAGAAGTCTCTCCTCTCTCTCTCCGCCCACCCCCCCACTGGCCTTGAAGAAGCAATCTTGCATGAGTTCCTTTGCAAGGACATAAATTCTGTAAACAACCTGAATATGAGTTTGGAAGCAGATTCTTCTCCAGCTAAGCTTCTGATGAAACCTCAGCGCTGGCCAATACCTAGATTATAGCCTGATGAGATCCTGAAGCAAAGAATTCAGATAAGCCATGTTCAGACTTTTGACCTACAGAAACTGTGAGATAGTAAGTATCTGTTATTTGAGGCTGCTAAGTTTGTGGGAATTTGTTGTGCAACAATAGAAATCAAATACACCTACATATGCCTCCTTCTGTTACCAATTTCTATAACAAGGTTCTCAACTGCAAACCAATTCTAATTTAGACATAAAGCAATTCTGATTTAAACATAAAGCAATTCACTGAAAGCATACCAGATAGGCCACAGAATCAATAGAAAAGCTATAGAACTGGTCTTGCTCAGTGTGTAAGAGGCAAAGGAGAGAAGCAGCAAAACCCACAGTCAAGGTGCTTCAGCATAAGTCTGGTAAGATACCACTGGCACAGCTACACTTACCACCCTTTCAAGACAACACTGCCACAGGGCCTTGGTGCTGCTGCTGCTGGACCCTGAGTACCAGTGCTGTCACCCCTGGGTGTGGTTACCATGCAATTCTACTGTTACATTCCCTACTGCCTTGCATCTTTGCATCACTTTGTTAAGATTCAAAGCATTAGGTGAGAGTATACTATTGGCCAAGTTTAAGTCACACACCCACAGTCCAGCCACCAGTGGGCTGGAGTATCAGGGCCACAGAATTGCTCAAATCTGGAGTACATGTTCATGTTTTATGTTAATTTAGTCAGTTTGGGCTGCTATAAGAAAAATACCATAGACTAGGTGACTTATAAACAATAGAAATTTGTTTCTCACAGTTCTGGGGGCTGGGAAGTCCAAGATCAATGTGCCAGCAGATTTGGTGTCTAGCGAGGGTCTGCTTCCTAGTTCATAGACGGCTCTATTCTCATCATATCCTCACATGGAGGAGGGCGCAGAGAACTTCTGGAGTCTCTTTTAAAAGGGCACTAATCCCGTTCATGAGGGCTCCACTCTCATGAATTAATCACCTCCCAAAGGCTCCATCTCAAAACACCATAACATTGAGCATTAGATTTCAAGAGATGAATTTGGGGGGGACACAAACATTCAGTCTTCAGTAAATGGCATGTCCTGGAGTTTTACAGAACTCAGCTATTTATAGACTGCACTCCCTAGAATTATGCAGTATATAGCTATTCGTAGATGTTATGATGAGAATAAGAGCCCCTTGGAGTTGCACAGTACAGAACTCTGTACTGCCCTCATCCAGCTTCAGTTGTGGAAGTCGAAAGTTCCACTGTATCAAGACATACACTATGAAATGCTTCCCCCCAACCCCCAATCCCCGCCATATGAAGGTGTTAAGATGCAGGGAAATAATGGAAAATAAAAATTTTTTTGAAAAGATAAATGACTCATATAAAAGATAAATGACTCATATAGTAAACAGACGGTAACTGGAGCCGTATGTATAGTTAAGATTACTTAATATAAGAGTAAAGCATGGGGTTAGAAGAGAAACATGAAAAAGCTTCAAGGAACTCCAACATTCCATGGCCAGGGAGAGAATTAATAAGTGTTCAGAAATGGAGAAGTGATCCATGAATCTCCAGGTGTGACCCTGAGGAAGAATTTCACAGGAGGTCTTCAATTTTATACAGCAATTAATTATTTTTAATTAAGAAATATCACTAAGTGTTCAATAAATATAACTTGTTTCAATAAAAATAACTGTAAAAACAAGGAGAAACAAAGTGTTTCTTTTAGACTCTGGGTCCTGACTTGGGATTTGGAAGTTCTGGTTACTTCAGAGGCAATATTCAAACTTTCACTTGTACTCTGCAGTTAGAATGAGGGATCAGGATCCAGGATTTGTGGCCCAAACAGCCTTTGTGGGGCCAAAATAACTTCCATCAAATTTCAGCCTATCCAGTCTCCTAATTACTAAGACACTGGAAAATGCAATATATTTGTAAAGTTGAATGAAATCTTTCCTAAAACAACCCAGATGAATTTTTTTTAATTATTGAGAACATGATGTGGTCATGATATAAACCTGAAAAGTTAATCAAGAAAAGTTGCAGAACTTAACAAATCGGACATTTCTCTACAGAAAAGCAAGGATGATATCAAATTTTAATCAACTGTGTCTGACATCTCTGGTTCATAGAGAGAATGGGAAAAATCTACTTTAAAAGTTGAATGGAGAAGAAGACAGAAATGAAATAGATACCTATGCATGTGAAGGGAGAATGTTCTTGCTAGAGGGTGGATTTCAAAAACAGTGAAGAAACTCAAAAGAAGGTGAGGGAAGGTGGCGGAGAGGAAGAGCTTCTTGACTGAGCAGGCATGAACTCAAGGAAATAAACAGCATACAGGACAGACAGGGGGACAGGAGGCAAGGGCTCTAGACAGCTAACTGGCTCTGGGTAAGCTATAGGGATAGACTATTCTTCCAAGATAGATTATTTTAAAGCATCTTTATATTGGAAAATCCCATGGACTTTCAAGTCCAACATCTTTCCTTTGTCTAGGAGTAAATCCAAACACCTTTGTGTGACCTTCAAAACACTCCAGTCAGACTGTCTCTATTTCTCTCTGCTCTGACCACACTGTGGTCAGCTGTGCTGCTTTTCTTCCAAACCACTGTTCACACCAGAATCCTGTCTTGATTTACTATTTCAAACCTCCATTTAGCAACTACCAGCCCTTGGAAATTCTGCTCCTGTCCAGCTTCCTTCCAAAGGCAGCCATCACCCAGTCTTCTGTGCCACTGTCCTAGCAGTTAGCACAGATTTCCTGGTATTATTTGTCTTAAAGGAAATAGAATTTGTCACAAAGAAAGGCAGGGTCTTGGCAACAGGAACAAGTAGGTGAGGGCAGACAGGACCGTTTTAGGAGAACCATGCCAATTTTGAGGCTGGTCCTCAGCTGGGTTATCCAGGAGCTCTGAACAAGATGTTTTAGGAGATACAGTGAATTCATGATTGATTAAGGCTAGTGTTGACCATCAAGCAGGAGCAGACTGATGTTCTGATCAGCGTATTTGGAAGAAGAAATCAAATTGTGTCTGAAGAAGATGTATCTAGCCACAACAGAAAGAAGCTGGGAAGACCACAGACCTGGTAACAGACCTTATTCACTAGAGTAGGAATTCATTCTCTGTGGGAAGATCTACAACTAGTTTGCCTACTACTAGAACTAGTACTACTACTACTACTATTACTACTAATAATAACAGCACTAAGAGCTACCGTCAGTTGAATCCCTTCTCTGTGTTAGGCTCTATAGCCAGTTACCTCATTAATTCCTCATAACATCCTTCAAGTGGCAAATTATCATCTCCTTTTTGCAGAAAAGGGTTATGTATTGGATCAATACAGGTAGAAAGTGACAGAGGCAGGATTCAAACCAGGACCACCAGACTCCAAAGCTCACCTGTTGTCCTATAAGTCACACTGCCTCTGCAAAAACTGTCAAGCTGAAATAGAAGCTGAGGCCAGCCTGTGCCTGAGGAGGAGCTGGGAGTAGTCTTCAATTAGAGGTCAAGGTGATCCCGGGTAAACCCCAAGCACATTGGATCTCAGGCTTTCCCTGCATGCAGGAGGAGCTGAGCGTTCACTCAGTATTTCCTGTCCAGTAGGAACTGGGTCAGGGATTGAGTATGGTTAAGCCTGTAGCTAATAGTGGCTGGGGAAGACAAGGGCTGGCATATTCTACTCATCTTCCCAGCTGGATAATGAGCCCCTTGATAAGAGGGACTGAAACCGTGTACAAGCCCCTATGTCCTTGTCTTCTGAAGTAAAATGCTGACTCAAGAGTTAATGATTGGGAAATGTGAAGATGTAGAAACAAAGAATAGCTGTTGGGCTAGGGAACTGGTAACAATTTAGACTATAATTCTACCACACTGCAGAGTCACCAAACACCCAGTCCCCTGAAAGACAGAGATACAGGCCTGACACACATTCCTAAGTTGTTTTTACAGGAAGCTGACCCTCTCCAGATGAAAACTGTGACCACAAGCACATAGACCCTGGACTGGTTGGAACCAGAAGGTTGATGATGCTTGAAACTTCACCTTGATGCCAGCCAATCCGAGAACTGTCCACAAGCTGATCACACCCTGCTCCTCCAGGGTGGGTCACACAGTCTTGAGGGCATTAGCCTGCTATGGTCCCCTCTGCCTGGCACAGCAATAAAAGCTACTCTTTTCTACTTCACCCAAAACTCTGTCTCTGCATTTCTATTCAGCACCGGTGAACAGAGGCTGAGTTTCAGCAACAGGGCCATAGCTTGGATCATTTCTATCCATCTTAAGGGCTGGCCCACACTAGGTCCTCAGTATGTGCTTGTTGATGGATTGATAGGCCAACTGATTGAATAAAAAGCATTAGGGAAAGCCACAATGGGTTTAGTTCTTCCATTATCCATTATCCCTCTATGCTTCCTCAGACCTGCTCCACAGAGATGTGACTTCTTACTCCCCCCTCTCCCCTCCTTCTCAGAAAACATGACATGACCTTTCTAGTTCCACAGAATATATTTACTTTCCCCCTGGGTACTTTCAATTTTCATTAAGTGAAACAATGCTTACTGTGCTTTCTCCTCCATCCTTAATAAATGGGAGCCCTGACTATGCTGTGTCCAGAGAAATAAATGGTCAAAATCACATGAGCTCTGAGCAGATCTGCTGGCCCAGCTCAACAGGGCCAATGGCTGCACACACACCTCATCCTCCGTCTCTCATCACCACTCTCCACCCTCATCCCACACTGCAATACTCTAGCTAACTTGTTTAAGACATGAAGGATGGTACAGAAAAATGAATGCCTGCAGGACAACATATACCAATCTCTTATACTAGCCAATGGAATTGGTTAAACACCAGTGTACAGAAAGCCAGAGGTCTAATGGGGCAGACCTGCATCACAAGTTTCTGTCATCAGTAGTACTGGGTATCAGCTGCATTAGCTCATATCAGACAAGGTTAAGTCCTTGTTGGTTAAATGCCAAACAAGCTCTGACCACTTGGCTACCTCACTTACTAGGATGCCGCAAGTCCTCTTCTAGGCATCTTGAGGTTCCCTAAATCCTGAGAAGTGCAACTTCTTTGTCCCAAGCCCTTGGGGCATTTTGCCTTCTTATCCTTCAGAATATTCACCTTAGAATACCTTATTACTAATAGTAGCAGGGTGAATCTTTAGTTTATTTTTTTAAGTCGAGAAAGTTTTTATAGTGAAAGAGGTCACCATTAGTAAGTATACAGGGTTAAGAGGCGTAAGTCAGGACCATCCTAGGCAAACCAGGACGTGGTAACCCTACTATTGGCTTCTCAAATTACCATGTGAGTTCCCTACAGGCTGGGTAAGTGGTCCTTCCTCCTCTGCTGCTCCACCTTGCCCCCTTAACCTCAAGTCCTTATTCAGGGCACAGTTAGAAAACTCTCTACACACCATTTTTAGTGGCCCCTGTTAACCTGCAGGTTTAAGCGTGTAAGAGTGTCATCTTTAAGCTCAGGACCACCTACTCCTGACCAAAGCATCAGCATGAATGTTCCAAAGAATCTCAAAATGCAGTTTTCCAAGATCTTGGTCAACTTTGACGAGTTCCTTTTTCTTCCCCTATAAGCAGTCTGACTGTGGCCAGAGAGGTCTGACAGCTCCGTGAGTATCATAACAGGTACAAGAACTGGGAGAGTGGGCAGATAGGATGCCAAAGCACCAAGCTGGACCTTTCTGAAGCATGGACTTTGAGCAGCAAATGCCAAAGTCAGACAAGGCCAGGGCCGATAAATGCCCTCCCCCTAACAGAGTTGGATCTGGGGACCCCCTGCAGTGGTGCAGCTATTGTAGAATCCTGGCCCTCTTCGCACAGCTTCTCAAGACCAGCCCTTTTGTGTGTGCTGTCACACCACAGCCTTTCTCTATTTCACACTCAGAGCCAAAGGCCCTGCAACCAGTTTCTGGGGCCCTTGCACAGCAGCAGGAGGTTAAAAGATCACCTATCAGTCTCACTGGCTTCCTGGCTTCACAGTATCAGTCCTGCGTGTCCTGTTCCAGGTCCTCCCCGGGTACTCTTGAGGCTGGATCTGGAGAGTGTGGTCCCTCCATCCTTCTTCTGAGGCTTCACTCTATCCCTCTTTCATCCCATCTTTAACAGAAACAGCTGACTGCTGGCAGACAATATCCATTCTCTCTTCATCTCCTGGATCCTATGGGGATCTTTGCACCCTGGGGGGCTCCCTGAGCTTCTAGGGACCCAGGAGAGGACACAGAGTCTTCTCTTAGTAGCACGTGTGGCCATTGTTTTAGGCAGGATGACCGCGTTATCTTACTGATATCCAGCCAAGCCTAGAAGTGTTGTTATCCCCTTTGTTTATACCTGGGGAAAATGAGCTAAGTGAGCTGAGTTGAAATAGTTTGCCCAGAGTCGTGGGGCTTTCTGCTACCCTGTAGATAAAGGGGAGTTACTTGCTGAGACGAGACTGAACATTCTTGCTGAGGCGCAAACATAGCTTCAGGAAGTAAAACTAGATAGGTCACTCAAGAAATCCAGCAAAGAGGCCTGAAAAGGAGTTACAATTTGGGAATCCTTGGCAGAAAGACACAACAGAATTATTTCACTGCGAGGGCGTTATTCTGTACCTTGTAGTCAGTGTTAAGTAAACAACTCCCCAGGGTCTGCTAGGACATGAGAGTTAGAAGATCTCTATGTATAGAATTTCCTTAACTACTGTCCAATATTCAATAAATGGAGGCAAAAATTTTAATTCTGGGAACTCTGGCAAAAATATAGCTAAGAAAATATTTCTTTAAGGATTTGAAGTATAATGTTTCAAATGGTACAATTACAAAACTGTATCCAAAACCATGCAAATGGAAAAAAGACAGCAAGAAAATACATCAGAGTGCTAAATGTGGCCACGGACAATTAATTTCTTTTCCAAAAAAATCTAAGTTTTTACAAACTATTCTAGTCTAATTTTTTTTTAAAGCTTGGTGAAGGGAAAGAACATGACTTGAACAGAAGCTCCACTCTTTACCAGGTTTATGGTTTTTCTTTCTCTGAGCCTCAGTTTCTTCAATTTACATAATGGCTATGTAATTCTGGGTATAAACGGTCTAATCCACTGTCGGATGCTCAGTGTTACTCTCCTTGTCTTCCTAACACTAAGTGAAAATGTCCCACCAAGATCCACCAGGTCAGTCATTTCCTGGTCTTTTCCTAAGAAATGTTCCCCCAAAGCTAGGAGGCTGGCGTTAGGACCCAGCTCAGTGCCCACAGTTCCATCTCCTTCCACCACATGCAAAGCATCAAAAGAACAGCTCTGTCCATGAAAATCATAGCACAGGGAGGAGGGAAATCAAACCCAAAATTAATCAAACAGGATGTAATTCCCTGAGCAAACATGCATCAATTAGGGGAAATGTTACCGTCAGGTACCAGGTTTGGAATTTCACGAGGGACTCATAAGGTGGATAAACCAAGCTCTGGCATTGATTATGGAAAGCAGCAGCTGTATGATGTCAGGACTGCTGTGATCAGTTCAGCCAGAAATTCACTTTTCAGTGCCTTGATTCTTGGGATTACCTTTGTGCTGACTGAGAGCCAAAGAAAGAAAAACTGCATGGCTTAATGGAAAACTTTTTCTGATCTGTTCATCTAATAGCTAGCTGATATACCAGTGCTGATTTTCTTTGCCTGTTTTTCAGCTATACATGCTCTTTAAATCAGAGCAAGTCAAAACAAGAAATTCTTTATTGCCCTTTCTATGTACAAGGCATTATACTGACACAGTGAAGGATACAGAGATGAGAAATAGTCTCTCCTCTCTGGGAGGAGAAGGAAGAAAAGATGATCGCTACTGGGACCTGGCTCTATGACAAGCACTATTTCCCAGGCTTTAAGTCTATTATTATCTAACTTTTTCTCCCAACAATCATATGTGGTAGGTTAAATTGTTCCCATTCTCTGGGTGAGAAAACTGAGGCTCAGAGAGGCCATTCATTTGAGCCCTGACTTGCTGAACTCCGAAGTCCCTATACCACATGGCCTCATAATCTGTTCGTAGATCAATGTCCAAAAATCATCCTATCTCTGCAAAGACTACAGAAAGCAGTAGAAGATAGGGAGCATCAAGCCATTACATGAGATTCATTTGCACCTCCTGGATATCAGGCATCTGCCTCAGGCTGAACTGAAAGTCAGAGAGTTTTCCCTACTCACCTGTCCAAGTCTGGGCAACATGACCCATTCATTCCCTGAGAAAGTACCCTCATCTCTCCAGTGAGAATCAACCCCTCCTTCCTTTGAACTCTCACTGCATTTTGTGTGCACTTCTCTTAGGAAACTTATTCTTTTGCTTCACCAAAAAAAAAAAAAAATCACTGGTTGATTGCGTGCCTATTCCTTCCCAAAGATTCTGCTTTTTGGAATGCTATTTATCCTCTAAGAGTTGACCCAAATCATGGATTTAGCAACTAGCTGCTCTTCACTCTGAGTACACGCATACACACACGCACACACACACACACACACACCGTAATTTGTATTTCTCAAATCAGATGTGAATTTCAATCCATCAAATCAGCTGTGAAATGTGACTTCTTTCCCCTCTAATTCAACTATCCTTTGAGATCCTCCTCATCTTATTTCACCCTCACTGATGTCTCCCTGCTGTCACTGCAAAGCCATCCCTCCCCCATTCCCATCTGCATGGTAACTCCCCGCTTTACTTGTGAGCCGTGTTGGGGTTCAGGAGCTCTTCGACACTCTCAAAGTAGCCAATTCATCTCCTTGGCCTTGCCAGAGAGGCAGAGACCCTCTACTCTCAGATCCCACAAATCCATCTGCAATCGAGTTCCCCAGGGCTTCTTCTGGCTGGGAGACAGAGTCTGGAACCTCCTTCTCCAGAACCTATCATCATCTTTACTCACATAGCATTTTCCTTCATTTTTCAACACTCCCAAGACCAGGGGAATCCTTTCTAGTTGGGAGTCAAGGAGAAGGAGAAAGAATCTTTTTCTTCAAAGCATCTAACATTTTGGCTATACCTGCAGTCCTCTTATTTCTCCTAAGAGCACAAGCATTTTGAAACTAAGGACAGTCACATCTTTTCTTGAGGAAATGCACACATAAGGAAAGGCTAACGTGATTAAAAAGAGCAAGAGAATGTTGAGAGGAAACTGGCAAAAAACCAAAAGGCATTGCTTTATACGTCAAAATACCTTGCTATGCTCTTTTATTGGCATTTAGCTCAGAGCACTATGGCTTTTTACTTTGGGTTCTACCTCCACCATGAGAAGCAAAGACCGCCTTATTCACTGTGGCTAAATGTAGGGACATAGCCTGGGAAGGTACACAGAGATATGGATTGGGTGTTGGGAAACTTGGTTTTCATTTCCTGTTCTGATACTAATGGGATGTGTGGCCCTGAGAAGGTAATTTCCTCTCTATTTCTCCTGTGCATGAACCATAAAATCAGAGGACTGTACCAGACTAATGTTCCTAATTCCTAGTTATCCTCATACCATCTTTCTAATTATCATCCGTATTATTTTTGTTTAATATTTTCCTTAAATTGACTCACTTTTTAAAAACTCAATTAGATTTAATTCCTTTTCAAAGGAAACTTTATATTGCTGTCATATCACTTAACAAGCCTAAAGAGTAACCAAAAAGAAAAAAAAAATTCACTGATACAAAATAATGTCATTAAATCCTAGCTGGGCATTTTTTGCCTGCCAAATGCTTTTTGCTTTGTTAAAAAGTGAAAATAGCACCTGTCAGAGAGGTGTTAAAGACACAGTAACAATAACCTAAAGCTTTCTTTCTTGGTTAAGTAGGAGAACTGAAATAGATCTGAAAATGAAGTAACATTGTTATTAGCGATTCAGTGTTACTTAAAGGCATGCCCTCACACTAGACAAAAGCTTCTCATGCCACCAAAGGTAGGAGTCCTGGGTTGAAAGCACTAGACTAAATGATACTTAAGTCTCTTTACAGCTCCAAAACTCTGCCTAATCTTATTCTCTTTGCACACAATCTATTTCTTGACCAGATCTTCTTCTCTCGCTTCTGTCCTCAGCCAAGCCGCCCTGCCTAAATTTCCTCCAGTTTTAATGCCCCTTGAGAGTCTGGAGTGTTAGGGAGGTCCCACCTCTACCTCCTAGGTCTAATAGCCCCCTCATGCATCACCACAGGGCTGTGCTCTCCCTCTGTGCTCACCCCACTCCATTCCAGCAGGAAGAGCCCAGCCCCCTAGGGTTCAGTGGCAGATGAGCTCCTGACACACCTGGCCATGCTGCTGAAGCCTGTATTTTTCATATATCACACTTGTCTGCCCATGTCACTCACACCTGTGGTCAGCACTGTCTTGAAAACACACCTGCTCCAGAGCCAAGCCTGCAGAGAAGGGCTATCAAGCATGGCTAATTCCCCAGCAGGATGCAGGCAACAGCTTGCAGGAACTAGTTTTGATCCTTTCCTTTCCAAGGCCAGCCTGAACTCAGCCCTCCAAGGAAATGGTTCAGCATATTCCTAGTGGTAGATAGGAGAACAAAAATGCAGCCTTTAAATTGATATCTAGAATGGGATCAAAGCTATATGCCACCATCTCTTGAAGTTCCTCTTTGGCCACAGTAACTCCCATCCTTTCCAGTTTTGTAAAAGAATAAGAAAGAGTGACTTGGCTTCTGAGAGTATGGCAGTCAGATACTCAGCAGTGCTCTCAATGCACACCAACTATGTGTTATATAAAACATACTGCTGAGTGCACTTCTGGGCTTCAGAAAGTAAGAGAAATCCCCCAGCACCGGCCCTCCCACTCAAAGGCAAAAAAAGACAAAAAACATGAGCAAGATTTATAAGCAAATATGGAAGGCAAAGGTTTTCTGAAGTAAATGCCAATATTAGTGATATATCCTGATGAATATGCCTTGGGTCAGAGTTGTTTGCCCTTAGACATTCACACTAAGCTAGAAATCCAGGAAGACGTTTAAAGAGTCCCAGGTAGGCGGTAACCCTCTGGCTCCCAGAAGAAGCAAATACATTTTTTTTCCTTGAAGAAAGCATCCTTGACTTAGGCTACACAGGATTCCCAAAGTTTAACATCAAGCAACCAAGAACTTATAATAAAAGATTAAGAATATAAAGAAATAAATCATCATGAGTAAGAATCAGCAGAAACAGCATATACCAGATGGAGACCCTGTACCACACACCTCTTAGACAGCAGTTCTGGTGCACTTGACCTCACCTTTCTCACATTCTGGTCATTGCTCTCATGACCAGTTCTGAGTGGGCTCTGACCAACTTCACGCAGGTACAGCCTGAAAATGTCCCACCTCACGCTTACTGCATGCTTTTCAACTCCTGACCCAGGGCTTCCCTGTTGCTACAAAGGTGAAAAACACTGAGAGACCCTGATCAGTGTCCACACATGTGGAAGCCAGGATTGTGGATGCCCCATGGGTCAACCTTTGACCAACAGGAGAAGGAGCCAATGGGCAAATTCTTTCTCATACCTTCCTCTAGATAAATGATCCTGGGAAGAAGTTTACATGGCTCCCTGAGAAGCTATTATATAGTATAGTTCTATGCTATGGAACAAACAGTTGCACTTAGTGGCAGCCAGCTGGTAGCACATCCTCATTTAGACTTGTCTCTTCTTCCCTGCCTCACTCCCTCTGCCTTCATTCCT
>NW_006773945.1:593904-598926 GCF_000442215.2 Lipotes vexillifer | reverse complement strand
TTCATTCCTGCTCCCTAGGATTGTGCTCCCCAAAAATACAACTGCATATAACCTTTGATTTCTAGACAACCTAGGCTAAGCCAATCAGGAACTGTATATATCACAGTTATCAGATAAAACATATGAGAACTGTATATGAAATATTTTTTAAATAAAAAAAGTAACTAAACACTATAAAATAGCCAGAAAGATCAGAAAAGGTATAAAATAGAAAAATTTGTAATTATTAAAAATAATTTTTAAAAAAACTCACTGATATGATAAATAACAGATACAATTAAACTGAAGAGAAAATTAGTGAAGAGAGAATTTGCAAAGATATATCTGAAATAATTACCCAGAATGTAACACCAAGAGCATCATAAATATGGAAAGTTAAAATATATGGTGGATAGAATGAGAAGGTCTAATACATATTTAATCAGAGTCCCAGAAAGAGAGAATAGAGATATGATGGAAAATAAATATTTTTAAAGTAGGTGAGAATTAGGCATAACTAATGAAAGACATAAATCCATAGATGCAGGAAGCACCACATTTAACAACTAAGACAAATTTTTTAAAAAATCTACACTGGGTAAAGCAGTGCCACTGACAAAGAAACAAAACCAGCCAGAGAGCAGGGAAAAAAGCAGGTCACTCACAAAAAAATGACAGTATGACTGACTGTATTTAGTCAAGTTTCTCCAGTGAAACAGAACCAATAGTTTGTATGTTTATATATACGTGTGTGTGTGAATATGTGTGTGGTGTGTGTGTACATATATAGACAGACAGATAAAGAGAGAGAGATTGATTTTCTTATAAGAAATTGGCTTACACAATTATGGAGGCTGACAAGTCCTAAAATCTAAAGCTGGAGACCCAAAAGAGCAGGCTGGCAGTCTCCAGAACCAGAAATGTTTCAGTTTGAGTCTGAAGGCAGAAAAAGAACCAATGTCCCAGTTCAAAGGCATCCAGGCAAGAAGAATACTTTCTTATTCAGGGGAGGGTCAGTCTTTTTGTCCTGTTCAGACCTTCAACTGATTGGATTAGGCCCATCCACATTAGGGAGGGCAATCTGCTTCACTCAGTCTACTGATTTAAATGTTAATATCATTCAAAAACACCCTCACAGGGGCTTCCCTGGTGGCGAAGTGGTTGAGAATCTGCCTGCCAATGCAGGCAACACAGGTTCGAGCCCTGGTCTGGGAAGATCCCACATGCCACGGAGCAACTGGGCCCGTGAGCCACAACTACTGAGCCTGCACATCTGGAGCTTGTGCTCCACAACAAGAGAGGCCGCAACAGTGAGAGACCCGCACACTGCGATGAAGAGTAGCCCCCGCTCGACGCAAGTAGAGAAAGCCCAGGCACAGAAACGAAGACCCAACACAGCCAAAAATAAATAAATAAATAAGATTAAAAAAAAAAAAATTGGATCATATATTAAAAAAAAAAAAAAAACACCCTCACAGAAACACCCAGGATAATGTTAGACCAAATGGGCACCTCATGGCCTAGTCAAGCTGACACATAAAATTAACCATCACACTGACTCTAAACTTGATTGAAATGATGGGCTCTCAAAGACAAAAAAGTATCTTCAGTGTAAAGTGAAAATAACTGTGAACTTAGGTTTGTGTAAGCAGTAAAACTTTCTTTTGAGAATATAGATAAAATAGAGAGAGATTCTTATATTAAAATATATCACGAACATATATTCACTTTTACAAAAACCTCTAAAAAAATGTTCATATATCTTAAATAGGAAGAAGGAAATCTATCCCAGAATGAGAACAAAAGCTATCCCAGAAGGACATTCTGAAAAGCAAGAAGATATGGTGAGAAAAGAAATATTAAAACATTAGATAAAGATAAGCAATTCTTTTCTGTTTAAAATAATAATAATAATAATATCTAGTTTGTATATAAAAAAGAGAACTAAGATACTTGATAAGCAGGAAAATGTTTCAAATTGAGAGTTGTTCAGAAAGAGAATTACAATATTAATTTCAGACTTCACTGTGTATGAATGGCAAATATCACAGATAACCATCAAAACCAGGAAAATAATTTATAATTTCCATATTATTAGAAGGAAAAAAATCAAAAAAGAAAACAGCAAACAAAAAAAAGTTCCTCAATCCAGAAATAAAAGCAAAAAAAGCAAAATGGGGCTTCCCTGGTGGCGCAGTGGTTGAGAGTCCACCTGCCGATGCAGGGGACGTGGGTTCGTGCCCTGGTCCAGGAGGATCCCACATGCCACGGAGTGGCTGGGCCCATGGGCCATGGTCGCTGGGCCTGCGCATCCGGAGCCTGTGCTTCGTGGCGGGCGAGGCCGCAACAGTGAGAAGCCCGCGTACCGCAAAAAAAAAAAAAAAAAGGCAAAATGGAGATAAAAAAGAAATACAGGACAAAAAAAGGTAAAAACATGCCCAAATATATCAGTAACCCTCATAAGCATAAAGAGATTAAACGTACCAGTTAAAGACAGCAATCCTCAGTTTGGATAAGAAAGCAAAATCTAGTTATATGCTCTTTGCATGAGATATATCTAAAACATGAGAACCTGGAAACTTTTAAGTAAAAAGATAGAAAAAGAGATACCAGGCAAATATTAACTGAAAGAAAGCAAGGGTGTTTGTATTATTATCAGACAAACTACGTGTGGTAAGAGTCCTTGAAGGTAGGCCCTGCCTCCTTGTATTCACAACCTTGTACCATCTTCTCTCCTTGAGTAGCTTGCTTCTAATTAATAGAACACAGCAATGTTGAGACAATGACACCTCCATGATCCCATTACAAAATATTATAACTTCTGTCTTGCTAACAGACTCTCTATTCCTTCTCTGGCTTGCATACCTTGAGCAAGCAAGCTGCCATCTTGGAGAGGCCTGCATGGCAAGGAACTGAGAGCAATCTCTGGCCAACCACCAGTAAGTAAGTGAGACCTTCATCCAACTTCCCATGAGGGATCAACTAATGCTACTGACAACCACAGGCTGAACTTCAAGATGAGCCCAGTCTGACACCTTGATAGCAGCCTTGTGAGAGACTGTGAAGTATGGACCTGGCAAAGCCATGCCCAGATCCTGCCTCATAGAAACTGAGCTAATAAGTGTGCATTGTTTTAAGTTTGGGGGTTATTTGTTACTCAGAAAAGATAACTAATATACTAGAAGCATTATTAAATATGGCAGTATTTTTATTGATGACTACTTAAGATAAAGGTTTAACTTCACAATGACATAGAAATTCTAAATGTATATGAATCTACTATAATAGACTCAAGCTACATATTGAAATTGGAATTTGCACATGCAGTGCAAAGAGAACTGGGTCAAGAATAACAAAGGAGACCCTAAGTTTCAGATCTGGTAAAACTATGGTATAGTTTTCCATATAATCTTGTGTAAATTATGTCATTTTCCTAAGCCTGAAATCCCTAAATTTCTGTGACTGTATGTCCAACATATTTTGTTTCCTTTTCTTCTAAGTTTTTTTGAAGTCTACAAGAATTTACTAAATGAAATAACTTTTAAATATTGTTACAGATGCACGTATTTCTCTTTCATTAACTAACACTGCTGTGGAAGTTCTTTGGGGTTCCAGGGTCAGTCCAAGCAAACACTCCATAGTACACTAAATAGCAGGGACAAGTATTATTGCAGAAAGCCAAGAGAGTTTAGCTCAAAAAGAATCAAACAAGCCCCTTTCGGACATGGCCCACTCCTCACCCCAAGTATCACAGAAGAGCCCTGTGCAATTTGCTCCTCCCCGCCAACTTTTTAATCAATAGGTTAAGTCATCATGATTAAAGAACCCAAGCCAGATGAGCAGCAGCAAGTAAAACAGCCACATTCGTGGTAGGGCAGCATACTCCAGAAGATCTGCTTTCAGAGGTGAAGTAAAAGAATCCTCTGCAGGAATTAAGACCATGGAAGTATGATCACATTGAGGCTGATAGTACCTTGTCCCACCCAATAGGTAAGGACATTAAATAATGCAAAAGTCAGTCTGCCAGGTATTGATTTGGCATAAAATGTCTCACTGGTGAAACTATGTATTTATGTATAAAATATATATAAAAAGCTACAATACAAAAACAGAAATATACATTCAAAAATATATATCTATCTCTACACATATTGCTTTTTCCTTCTGCTTTGTAAATGTAAGCCCTGATTCTTTGTCTTCAGGTAGAAATTTAGCCATATTCTCCTGCAGGTAAGTTGTGTACAAATTCTAGCCTGAGGGTAGACTTTTCTACTTTGTATTTAATGCTGTTTGAAGATGCCTGAGTAGAACTTATGAAATTCCCAGCATCACAGAAGAGGTTTGTATTTTCCATTTAACCCCTGAGTTCTCCCTCCTTTTCACAAATTGTCTCTATGCTGCAGGAGGTCCCCTCCAGCCTAGAGTTGCCTAAGCCAGGAGAGGCCTGTCTGAATCTTTCAGGACAGCTTTGAGTTTGGCATAGTATTTTTACCACAACCAATCCCAGGTGAATGTGAAACTTGGAAATATTTGTATGATGTCAGAGCACATTTCTAGCCCAGAAACAGAAGCTGATCCTTTACATCCAGAGCAAAAAACAGACGGTTTTCTAAATATCAACTTCTGGCATCAAGCAGGCTTGTTTTCAAATCCTGGTTCAGCCACTTATTATTTCACTTTGTGTAAATTTCTTGATGTCTTATACCCTAAGCTGCCTCATTTGTAATATGGGAATTGACAGTGCCAGTCTCAGAAGCTTTCTCTGAAAAAAATAATTTTAAAATATATATAAAGTGCTGAACATAGAACTTGGCATACAAACATTTTAATAAATTCTAGTTACTATTAATAATATAATTATCACAAAAAAAGAAAAACATAAGAGTTTTATTGTGTCAGAACTCCCCAACCAGTCATAAACCAGCTAATCCAGTGCTGCAGGGACCACAAAGATAAACTTCTCAGGGCTTCCCTGGTGGCGCGGTGGTTGAGAGTCCGCCTGCCGATGCAGGGGACACGGGGTCGTGCCCCGGTCCGGGGAGC
>NW_006773945.1:591067-593064 GCF_000442215.2 Lipotes vexillifer | reverse complement strand
AAAAAAAAAAAAAAAAAAAAAAAAGATAAACTTCTCACCCTATTATTTTATAGACCAGAAACCTAAGTCTCAGAGAGGTCAAGCAAATTGCTCAAGTTTACACAGCAAGGTCATGCATAGTCTTGCAGACAAATAGCAGGACTAATGTTAACCAAAGCAGAGTCAGTAGGGATCCCGTAACATTAATTCAAATAGCTCACCCCTAAAGTTAATATATTTTTAGGACCGATAAAGCTCATGTAATGGGGAATGCTTGGGAATCCAAATCTACTTGGCATTCTCAGAAGCGTCCTTGGGCTGCTTGAAGATTCACAGCCTATAGCTTTTGGCAGTCCCCAAAGAGGGAGCTCTTTCCACTAACAAAATACAAAATGCAAAATTAATAAAAAGACCCTTTGAAACTGACAAATGTGCCTCAGGCAAACTATCTGCCCAGCAGCTGGTTAAAATTTAATCAGGTTTTTTTTTTTTTAATTTTTTTTCAGGCCTGTACATCTTTTGTATGGAGCTCCCAGTCTGAGTGTGGTCAAAGTTTGTTAAACAAAAAATAATAGCCAAAGCTTTTTAATTCTGCAAATAAGCAGTGGATGCTTTAAATGGCTCTGTAACATTCAAGAAACTAACTGCCCAGGTCTCAACAAAGCTGGATAATTCTTTAATAATTTTTGTTCTTTCTCTTAGAAAACCTAAATTGGCAACTATACACCATGCAGTGAATCTTGACAACAATTTAGGCTTATGAATTACACTGTGGCTTTTTATGGGAAGTTGATCATGCCCTAGAGAAGAGAGGCAGAAGAAGAGAGGGAGGGGAAGAATGAGAATGAATATGAGAATGGATCAACTGGCACAATGATGAGAGTTTTGTAAAACAAACAAATACTCTGTAAGAACTTAGTGAAGAGTCTACTGCTGTCACTATCACCTGGACATTGGGGACCAGAGGATTTTCAACTCTTGGACAATCATGTGTTTCCTACCAAAAGAACCAGACTAAAGGGCCCAAATTTGATTTGTTTTACCTACCCTTCTCCCATGAACATGTATGCAATTAAAGACCCATATATACAACCATCTAAGATGGAAAGTGTCCACCAAGAAGTAAATTAGACAAGTCCCTGGTTGTCCACAAACTGTAGCAACAATCACACAACTTCTCCGGTTCCAAATAAAGGAGAGAGAGAAGTTTTAGTCGATGGTGATCAAGGAGTTATTTTTGCAGTGTAGCTTTGCAAGAGATGAGGGAACTTGAGTCTAAAACACCAAGGCCTTGGCACGGAATTCCTATGGTGTGACAGATGTATGCTGGCGAGTGGGGGAGAGTTGAGGGGAAGGAGTCAGGTTAGAATGTCCTCCAGGTGCTGCTGTGGCCTTGTTGGGAGCAGTCTTGTATCTTGGAAGTAGACACTGAGAACTTTCTGAAGACATGAGGGTTTCTCCTCTCAATTAATACACTGAGTAATTGCTATAAATGCCTTATGTTATCATAAGAATCCAAGTCATTTGTATGTTTTTGGCCAAAACTATACCCCAGGCAGCCCCATTCTGAGATATGGTCCGGCAACTCCCCTAATAAGGAGAAGGATAATACCCATACTGCCCAGCTCTCAGCACCGTGGGAGGCAGGCTAGTGGAGAAGGATGTTTCTGGGCTTGAGAGTTGGGTCTATATCTCAATCTCAGTCCCCCACGTACCAACTGCTTGACCTCAGAAATTGACTTCACCTCTTGAAGCTTGTTTTCTTCATTATACATTGAAATAATAATATCTGACTTTCAGGGTTATTGGGAAGATTTAATTAGATAATGCTTAGAAAATGAATAGCAGTGTATCATCATCTATTACTGATGCAGAGTAAATGATAGCTTCTTACACATGCTCATATATACACACTATCATACACCCAGGAGCTCAGACAATTGTTCTCCTGTCAAGTTTTGAGTTCTGTTAACTCACATACCTCCCTAGTTCCAAATTCTTGGCTCCTACTTCATTCC
>NW_006773945.1:586266-591039 GCF_000442215.2 Lipotes vexillifer | reverse complement strand
ATTCCTGCTCAGTGGCACTTGTGCTCACTGGAAAGCCCAGTAATTACTTCCTGGCTTCACTCTGTGATTTCACTCTTTGCTTCTAAGATCACACTTGACAGAACTCTGGAAAACTCAGACAGTAAAATAACAACAACAAAAATAATTGCTGACCATTACTTACTGCTAAATATACCAGGAACTCTTCTAAGAAGTTTAGGTATTAAGCCTCAAGACAAACATGTAACATAGGTACTATTTTATCTCCATTTTGCAGATGAGGAAACAAAATAAAAGAGAAGTGATTTGTCTAAGCTCATACAGCAAAGCCAGAATTTGAACTTAGGCAGCTGAGATCCAGAAGCTTGTTCCTAAAACTAGAGCTAAAGATAAAACTAAAGCCAGCCTGCAGTGGTTGGATGGGTGTCAATGGTTGAGCACTTAGTATGTGCTACTCACTAAATTAAATGCTTGATATGTTTTATATATTTAAATCTTCACAATAACCCTATGAAGTGGGTGACATTACTAAGTTCATTTTCAGATCAGAAAACAGAAGCTGAGATATATTCAACGACTTATTGCAAGTCCATCAGTCTTCAGACTTGCTTAACTGAAATTGTGTCAGTACCTACAAATGCATATATTATCTAAGTTGTCCTCTAGGAAAAGCCCTAATATATTAATACCCAGAAATCAAGTAAAAATTTCATATTCAAAGAGCTTCATTCCGACTTCTAATTCATTCCAACCCAGTTTGGCTGAACCAACTAGAAATTTTCGACAAATCAACTTTTGGGGTCCCAAGATTTATTTTCTTTTGTCTGTCCCTATTCTCCTGACTGTAATCATGCATGCCCCCAAACATGCCTGACTGTGCATTTTGCTATCCATGTCTGGGCATTGACTCTGGACCCAACAGAAACCATATGGAATGTTTAAAAGTAAATTTTAATTTTAATAAAATTGAACTACATATATGAAAATATTAAGCAGAGTGTTATGAAAATGTTCTATTTTTATTTTGTTTCTATATATTTACTATTGTATTTTCTGATTGCTTATTTGCTTTATATATGTTGATTTTATATTAAGCATGTAAAAATTCATAGCAGTTATATTTCTTATAGATTATAATCTTCATCTTTTAAAGATAATATTTTCTAAGGAACATCCATTATTTTTCCTGCCCAATTTCACCCCTTTTCTTCTACTAGTAATACTTTAAAATTCCTTATGGTAAACAACCCTATCCTCAACCTCCATCTTTGAAGTCTAGATGGAACTGAACAGGAATAAGCCTGTAACCTAAGAGAATCAGATGGTATATTCCAACCATTCAGCCACTTTAATTTGATTTCGAGATACACACATGATCAAATTCAATGATCATGAGAGTCAGGAACCGAATTAAAAAGAACAATCTCCAATTACCTACTTGAATTCTTAACTTGGCTGTCCAACAGACATCTTAATTTTAATATTACTAAAATGGAATAACAAAATCGATAGTTTTGAGTTTGTCATTTTTTCCCTCTCAATTTTGCTCTCCCTACATCCTTGCCCAAAACCCATTCCTTGCCCAGTCTATTCCAATCAGTAAACAACATCAATATCTTCTCAGGTGCTATAACAAAAGCCCAGGGAACTCAACCAAGATGCAACATAGGAGACACCTGAATTTCCCTCATCCCATGGATGCACCAAATGTTCAGGTACCCATGAAGCAATTCCCTTGGAAAAAAATCCAGGAACTAGTTGAGTGACTCTTATACATCAGGCAAGGGAGAAAATAGCCATACTGAAATGGGTAGGAAAGGCTGTGAGACACTCTCACCATTAACCCCACCCCCAGCAGAGAGCCATACAATCAGGAGGAAACCCCCAATTCCCAGCTTCTCCCTGAGGAGGAAAGTGTTTGGACCACATATCTAGTGCCCCAACTTTTAAGTCTGCCACCCAAGGGAGGAGCCCCCAAATTACCTACCTCTGAAAGCCAATGGGTTTATGTTCACAGGTCCTATAGGACTTTAGCAAACAAAGCAGCAGTTCTTAAGAGCATGAGTACTTGCTAATGGCTATCCCCCAAGAGATATTTTCAGTGATTTATTCCAAGTCCATCTGACTTCAGACCTGCTTAACTAAAATTACAGCACTACCTACAAATGCATACATACATCATCTGAGGTGTCCTCTAGGAAAAGTCCTAATGTTAACACCCAGAAATTGAGTAAACATTTTATATTCAAAGACCTTCATCCCAACCTCTAATCATTTCCTAGTTGGCTGAACAAATGAATAACCAAAACAAAGAAAAGGCATCCAAATTGGAAAGGAAGAAGTAATCTCTATTTATAGGTGACATGATATTATATATAGAAAATCCTAAAGACTCCACCAAAAAACTGAATTTATAAAATAAATTCAGTAAAGTTGCAGAATACAAAATCAACATACAAAAATCAGTATCATATCTATACACTAACAGTGAACTATGGGAAAGAGAAATTAAGGAAACAACCCCATTTACATTAGAATCAAAAAGAATAAAAGCTCAGGAATAAATTTAATCAAGGAAGTGGAAGGTCTGTATACTAAGAACCATAAAACAATGATGAAAGAAACTGAAGAAGATACAAATAAATGAAAAGATATTCCACATTTGTAGATTAAAAGAATATTGTTAAAATGTTCATACTACCCAAAGCAATCTACAGATTCAATGCAATCTCCATCAAAATTCCAATGGCATTTTTTATAGAAATAGCAAAAAACAATCCTAAAATTTCTATGGAATCACAGAAGACCTCAAATAGCCAAAGCAATCTTGAAAAAAAAAGAGCAAACGTGGAGACATCACACTTCTTGGTTTTAAACTATATTAGAAACTTGTAGTGATGAAAACAACATGGTATTGGCATAAAAACAGACAGAAAGATCAGTGGAACAGAATAGAGAGCCCAGAAATAAACCCACAGATTGTCAATTAATTTTGACAAAGGAGCTAAAAATATACAACGGGGAGAAGATAATCTCTTCAATAAATGGTATTGGAAAAACTGGATATCCACATGTAAAAAATGAAACCTGGACCCCTATATAATACCACACACAAAAATCAACTCAAAATGGATTATGGACTTGAATATAAGACATGAAACTGTAAAACTCCTAGAAGAAAATGTCAATGATCTCCTTGACATTGATTTTGGAAATGCTTTTTTGGATTTGACTTTAAAAGCAGGTAATAAAACCAAAAACAAATTAAAACTAAACTAAAAAGATTCTGCACAGCAAAGGAAACCATCAACAAAAAGAAAAGGCAACCTATGGAATGGGAGAAAATATTTACAAACTACATATCAGATGAGGGGTTAATATCCAAAATATACATGGAATTCACATAACTCAATAGCAAAAAAAAAAAAAAAACACAAATAACCCAATTAAAAAGTGGGCAGAGGTTCTGAATAGACATTTTTCTTTATATAAGTGAAACAATATAATATGTACATTTTGGTTTCTGTTGTGCAATTATGCTTATGGGATTACTTCATATTATTGTATGTTGTGGCTTATTCATTTCTATAGCTGTATCTATCCCATTGTATGAATAATACCACAATTTATTTATCAGTTCTACTGTTGATAGACTTTCGGATTGTTTCCAGATTTTGGCTGTTAGTGCCACAATGAATATATTTCCACATATGTTTTAGAATGGAAAATCTATGCATTTCTGTCAGGTATCAGTTAAGTTCTTTTCAAAACCTTGTAAATGTCTTTCTTTTAGAATGCTGATACACATTTTGGAAAAATATTGCCAGGGATTCTGAAAGGTGCTTTCATTTTCTTTGTGCATGTGGAGAAAGCTGAAGGATTCTGTATCACGCAAGTTGTGGCTGAGGTTCAAGCAGCAAGAGGTCACCATTAGCCCACTAATCTTCATATTTACCTGAAACAGTCACCACAGTGTGAAAATTTCCAGAGAGAAAGCCCAATTTTCTTGGTGTTGGGTGCCATAAGGATCAGAAGCACCTACGAGGTGCAAAGGATTGTGGGTCTTTAATCGTGTGAATTTAGTGATAACAAGGATGCCAGTTTGGGGTTGTTCTGCCTAGATTTAGCATTATCCAGACCACCCTGGCTATCTTCCAGAGCTCTAATGGTTTTTCTTGTGCTTCTGTACTAGACTGGGTTTTAAAATTCACAGGAAACACTCTCTTATGGGCTCCCTTTTTAACTTGCTAGGCTCTCCCCCACCCATCCTACTCCATTCACCTATTTCAATGCCAAGAAAAGGAAAGTGTGAAATTCTACCCAGCTGGAGTTTCTCTAACTACACATATCAGATGTCATTAGATGGGGAAGTAAGCCCTTGGGGGCCAGCAAGTCTATAGATAATTCCTAGTCTGGCATTCGAGCCTCTTTGCAATTTGTCTCCCACATAATTTTCAACATCATTTCCCATTGGTTCCAATATACCCTGTTCTGATACAGTTGTGCTGCTTTCCTCACTGCTTCCCATCCACTGAAGACAAATCCACACCTCCCTGATTTCTTCATACTATTTCTCCTTCCTAGAAAGTCTTATTACATCCCTCCTCCTATTCTATCTACTTAAGTTTTTCACCTTCATTATGTGAGTGTGTGTGTGTGTGTGTGTGTGTGTGTGTGTGTATGCACTTTCCTATGCTTGAGACACTTTGCTAGGTGTTTGGGAATAAAAATGAGTAAAACATGGATCTACTTTTAAGACACTTTTTTTTTTTTTTTTTTTTTTTTTTTTTTTTT
>NW_006773945.1:557117-586045 GCF_000442215.2 Lipotes vexillifer | reverse complement strand
TTTCTTGCGTTATGCGGGCCTCTCACTGTTGTGGCCTCTCCCATTTGCGGAGCACAGGCTCCGGACGCGCAGGCTCAGCGGCCATGGCTCACGGGCCCAGCCGCTCCGCGGCATGTGGGATCCTCCCGAAACGGGGCACGAACCCGCGTCTCCTGCATCGGCAGGCGGACTCTCAAGCACTGCGCCACCAGGGAAGCCCAAGACACTTTTATTTAGATGGGGGAACAGGAGAGCAATATTGGATACAGGTATTCCCTATAATTGGTGAAGGGAGATACCTAGGTAATACCAGGGTGACTGCTGCACACCTGTCGAGATCAGAACTAATCAGAAAGCTCTAGCAGACATGAATGACTACATAGTTTGGAGGGTGCAGTGCAAAATAAAAATATAGGACTCCTTATTAAAAATTTATTAAGAATTTAAAGGTGAAAATAACAGAGCATTAAACCCAGCAGAGGGTCCTGTGCCACACTACTCAGTTGCCCATGAAGCCATCTCATTGTTAGAGAATACTTCAAAAAGATGAAATCAAGAGAAAACCTCACGCATCTGTCTGTCTCAAGAGGAGATTTAGACAATCAGTCAAGACTGGGATTGGATTAGAGATGCGTAAATGGAAAACTAAGCAAACATCAACAACACAATAAGACAACTATTCCTTCTAGAAAAAAGAAGTTTGGCAGAAAAGTAATTGTTTATTTCCGTGGCTCAGCTGTGAATACTGTTTGCATAGTATATTAGCCAGGGTTCTGCAGAGAAACAGAACCAGTGGGAGATATACATATTTATATCTATGTATTATATATAGAGATATACATATATATACATACATACATACCTATTACAGAGACAGAGAGATTGATTTTAAGGAATTGGCTCACAAGACTGCGGGGCCTGCCAAGTCCAAAATCTGCAGGGCAGGCCAGCAGGCTAGAGACCCAGCAAAGAGGTGAAGTTGCAGCCCAAGTCCAAAAGCAACCTGGAGGCAGAATTTCCTCCTCCTTCGGCACATCAGTCTTTTACTCTTAAGACCTTCAACTGATCGGATGAGGTCCAACCACATTATGGATGGTCTTATGTTTTACTCAAAGTCTACTGATTTAAATGCTAATTTCACCTAAAAAAAAAAAAATGCCTGCACAGTGACATCTAGACTTGTGTTTAACCAAATATCTGGGCACTATACCCTAGCCAAGTTGATACAAAAAATTCACTGCCATACATAGTCATAATCATTTAAATACAAGTGTGTTCTCCATGAAAATTCTTACTTGGCTTAAGTGAGTCCTTCTTAAAGGAAACTTCCCAGTCTCTCAATCAATCCTGAATGGGTCTGTCCTTATTCTCAGTTCATAAGCCTCATTCTATATCAGCACATCATTGATTTCCACTGTTTTATATTAAAATTGTTATGTTTGTCTCCTGTGGATATCTTTTGGTTAGATACTTATCTAACCAAAGTTATGACAAGCTATATTGGAAGGATGGGGAGGACAGGAGGTATGCCTGTGTGTATAGTGGTAGGGCTGGAGGAGAAAGAAAGGTAAACCTCATCTTCCACACAACACAGGGGGACGTCAAGGAATAATGACAAAAGTGACAAGTCAAGAGGAGGCAATACAGCCATGTTTTTAGAGGAAGGGAAGTCAATGCCAACATGATGGGCTAAAAGAGGGGTGAGGGTTGCCTTTGGAGAGAGGGGCAAGGATAGGAGGGTGTGAGAAAATGCTCTTTTATATAACATACCATGTAGATACATTTGCCTTTTAAAGTATGTGCATGTATAACTTTGATTTAAAAATATAAACATTTGAAGAAAGGAAAAGGAAGAAAACATATCCACAGGAGACAAACATAACAATTTAAATATAAAACAATGGAAATCAATGATGTGCTGACGTAGAATGAGGCTTATGCACTGAGAATAAGGACAGACCCATTCAGGGTTGATTGAGAGAGTGGGAAGTTTCCTTTAAGAAGGACTCACTCAAGCTGAGTAAGAATTTGCATGGAGAACACACTTGGGAACGGCTTGGCAGGCAGATGTCTTACATCCCACTTCCCATAAGTTCCATTTTGCTCCTACACAGAAACTTACTGAGGGCCCTGCTCAAGTCTCCCCTCATCCTTGACATCTTTCTGCATCCTCCTAGAAAGCTGATACTTCCATCCTCAGAACTCCTGCTTCATATGCAGTTCAGCCAACATTCATTGGATCGCTTAGTGAGTGGATCTTTCCTTGACAAGATCCCAGGTGCTCTGAGGTCAGAGTCCTGTCTGATGTTAATAATATCCATGAACACCATTTATTAAGCATCTACTCTTGGATGGTCCTAGGTTAAGTGCTCTGAATCCATATCACTTTAATCTATAGTTGCCCTGTGGTGATGATCTCTGCCTTATGGAAAAAGGAAATTGAGGCTTAGAGAGTTGACTTGACCTGCTGGCTAGGAATCAGAATCAGATCTTTCTGACTCCAAAGCCCATGTTTTTTAACCTCTTTGTCATGTTCTTCTCCACTACCTCAGACTGCTTGTTTTATCACACGTGCTTAGGACAGTATCAAGCACGTAGTACGTGTGTGGAAAATGTTGGTTGATCGAGAGAGAGGGGGAGAGGGCCACGTTTGGAAGGTATCTTGCTGCCCCCTTGCAGACACACAGGAAGTCAAATTTCCATAACCAAACTAAGCTGTCACGGTGACAGAACACAGCTCTTCTGACCCTACATATGCATCTAATGACAGCTCACTGTGTGTAAACAGATGTCAAGTTTAAATCAATCTTGCTTCCTGACACCTTACTTAAAAACAGTAATTATGTGCTCATTTTTGAATATGCAACCCTAGGTAAATTATCTATCTCCACCTTCCTCCCCAAGTTTTAATTTTTTAATATAAATTAAGTTTTTTTTTAAGGCACTCACAGCAGGAGACACACACAGTGAGGCCAAAACAAAAGAGTGAGCCTCTGCAGAAAGTGGGAGAGAATAGAGGGTAGTGAGACAGCACCAACTGTAGCAACAGAGCAGGGTGACATGAAAAGCAGAGGTCGTTGAAAACACACAGGCAAGCATGAGGGTTGTGGTAAGAGGACAAGGACTAGCAGGGCCCAAGGCAGGGCATCCAGGCTTGATCAGATGCAGAAATATGTTCAACTCCAGCAGAGACAGACATGACACCATGCTGAGAACTCATGGGGGATCTGCTCAGTCATGCTCTGACCTCTGAGGACTTACAGATTCTGGACCTGCCCATTTGAGACTCCTCAGTAGCCAATGCCTGAGACAGGGATCAGCCCCCTAATGATAATGACACTCCTCCTTCACCTCCCAGCAAAAGATGCCACTGCAGGAGAAGAGGCATTCCCTTGTCCCTCAGAAGAGAGCAAGGGCTTTTCATTGCATCTCAGTTCTTATTAGCTATGTGATCACAGGCAAACATTTAAGCTCTCTGAATGAGGGACTAACTCTGGAGCCTGAGAGGTTGTGCTTTCACTCAGCGCTGGGTAACTTTAAGCAACTTACTTGACATTTCTAAGCTTCAGTTCTTCAGCTGTAAGATTGATATATTAATTGTTCCTATCTCATAGGGATGTTGGGGAGAATAAATGTCAGGCATGTAAATCTCTTACCATATGGTCTACTACTAACGACAAAATAATAATTTTAATTCTTTAGGACCTTGATGGGTATAAAATTGACAAGGATGTATATGAAGCACCAGCTTCCTTCTCCTTTCTATAGGTGGATTAGAGTTTAATCATGGATTCCAGGTGCCCACTTTGAGTTCTGTTAGATGGGCAGTCCCATTTGAGAGGAGGAGTACCTGCCCTTGGCATCAGTGTTTTATGATTGGCAAAGAGAGCCAAACTGGAAGGAAGGGATCCTAACAGACAGAAATGCAATGGGACAGACTGACCAACAATGGGATGAGATAGATCTGAGTAAGACCGAGGACACAGGCTCAACCTGAAGGCCAAACATCACAGGAAAAGGAGAGATTATTATCCACTTGTGCCCAAATCACACTAGGATTCCCAACCTCTTCCATTTACTCCAGAGTTTTCCATATAGCAAATGTGACTCTGTCTCTTTCTTCCCAAATCTCACCAATCCAGAGGAGATGGTGGGAGGGACTTCTGCTACCCCAGCCATATTTAGCTCACTAAAAGTCTAAGCTAGGAGATGTGCAGATTTCTCGAGAGGCAACTCTTCTCTCACCTCTGCCTGGTCCTGTATATCACCCTGTACCACTGCCTAGGTTCCAGCACTGGCACTGTTCATCTCAAGTCTGAACTACTTGCTAGGACCTAGACCCCCTTTCTCCATTTTAGTTTGTGCTGCTCCACACCTTCCTAGCTTCTGACCTGGTTACCTGCTCCCATTTTCAACCCTGGCTCATCTTCCAGATTGGGCCTTGCACTGGTTCAAGGGCTACAAGTTGGCCCCCTCTCTCTATTGCCACAGCTGCCTTGGCTAGGAACTCTTCTTGTGTCCTCCAAGGTTTTGTATCTTCTTCTCAGTATCCCTGGGGGTCAATCTCCAGCTCTAAGAGTGAGCCCTCCCTGCATATCAAATGCATCCCAAACTCTAAAATGCCTCTAGACAATGGGGAATGTTGCTCTTCTGTTCCTCAGCGCAACACAACCATTCCTTGAGGTCCAGGATTATTTTCTGTAAATGTTTGCTTTATTTTGTTTACTCAGGACAGAAGCCCTGAGTCATCATTTTAACAAGAAAAAGTGCTTGCGGAAGCTCAAAGAAATTAAATGCAGGAGTAAGCCTAAGAGGACTCATCCAGAGACCCCAATACGTCCGAGCTGGAGGTACCCTGTGGATCCACCTTTCTAATCTCTTCATTGTGTAGAAAGGGGTTGTGGCCATTTGACCAAAATCCCCAAGTGCAGTGGATACATCTAGGATTAGAACTCAGAACCCCTTTTCTTCACCCACTGCTATCCCATCATGTGTATCCAAATGGACACATCTGTTGGCATCTAAGAGCAAACCAGGCTCCCCCACAGTGTATATAGCACTCCTCAGGAATCTCTGCTGGTTTGCCGACTGCCCCTCACTCCAATCCTGGTCCATCAGCTAAGTCAGTCATGGTTCCATCTACTTGGCCCTTTGAACTTGGATTTTGTTCCTTGTCTGGCTCCTCCTCCAGTACTCTGCAGCAGTTCCTCACTTAGACTGTCTCTCCTTGGGCTCCCTGGAACTCACACCGCTAACCTGGCCCACTGACAACTGTCCAGTCTGGGCCCACCTGCTCCCTCAGGAAGGGGTCATCTTAATACCCCTTTAAACAATGCTCCATAAGTGTTTGCCCAACAGCCCCCTGAGCCGTACGTAGGCTAAAGGCAACAGTAATGACCCTAAGCAGGAGGATGGATCAGTGCCCAGAGCCACACTCTATTTGAATCTATAGTTATGGAGGTATGGAAAGTGTCTCATCAGTGTCAGGGGCCTTATATTTTTCTCCCCCTTCACTTTTTAAATGCCTCTAAACAGCCAGGATGAGTAAACTGCTTAAAGAATCTTCAGTAAAGTGGGAGTTGCTTTGCAGATGTCCACAGAGAGATGAGGAGTCCAGGATTCTCCCAGACAAGTATGGGAAGCCTTCCAAGTACTGAAGGAACAGGTTTATAAACACCCGCTCCAGTACCTTGCTGGGGACTCAGGCCCAGAGCCAGGCTTCTCCACCCTGTGACGAGAAAGCCATTATCACTTGATAAGCATTCTCCCTGTGCCTCCCTTAAAGCCACTGCCTGAATGTAGTACTCTGACCAGGCAAACCCAGCCCTCCTCCTTCCCACATTCCTGGACAGAAATGAGAGAGAAGCCGCTAAAAACTTTCTGAGGGAGTCAGGTAACTGATACCTGCTCTGGGAACCATTTTCTTTCTCCCCACCTTCACAAGGCTGCAACACCATGGCCCAGGGCTTTCCTCTGAAGGCCACCCTGGGGCCTGGGAGGAGAAGACACAGTGGTCCCTATTGTTCTTCCCTGGCAAAGAAAGTTCCTGATGAAGTGTATGAGGCCATGGCTGCAGAGGCAAGGCATCTCCTAGGGTTTTTGCTCCAGTTCAATTTTGCTTTCAGAAAATCCACTTTAAAGATTTGGCAGCTATCAAGGTGTCCTGAGACCAGAGCAAATACAGATATGCATACACTCAATAGCATCCTCTTCATGTCTTCTGTCACATCTCTGATTTATTTGGGAGAGCTGCCACTGTAACAGGTACTCAGCTGAGCATGGAAGAGCCAGCACACTGTGTAAGCCAGCTGCCCTCTGGCTGCATCACTCCAGCACCTGAGACAGCAGGAAGCACAAAGCCTGTCCCTGACGCATGGCTGATCCTCCAAAAAGAGCTTCAAATGCCAGTACCTGAGACAGAGCCTGCCACACAATGTCTTCATTCACTCATTCATTTGCCATCTGTTTACTGAGCCCCTGGGCATTGGACGGACATGCAATGGTGAGCAAAACATTGTCCTCCTCATGATCCTTGTAGCCAATACTAATTAAATAATCACATAAATACATTTTTAAAAATAACCACTGTGCTAAGTACCATGAAATTATGCTGTAAGAGGATAAAATATGTCTCATGTTGAGGACATAGAGCCCCCAACTCAATTTGTAAGAGGGCCTATACTCGTGTTACCATGATCAATCAGATTTTACTACGCTTTGTCATTTAGCAGATCCAAAATGTTAAGACCTTTTCCCCAGGCCCTTCTCCACCCAGAGATGATGATCACCCATTCTGGGGGCCACCACTCCTCTTGTTCAAGGACATGGCAGACAATGCCACTTCACACTCTCATCTACTGGACCCTATAGGTGTGGCTCAAAGGCCAGCACTAGCCCTAATCAAGGGAAATGGGAATATCAGATGCAAACTACTGGCCATCCAGTGATCTGTAACATTACTTCTAGTCTTTAGCTGCACATTCTACTCACTTGAGAAGATTTAAAACAAACAAACATCAAAAAACAAAAAACAAATCTTGGGCTCACCCTGGCCAATTAAAGCAGACTCTTCAAGGGTGGGACCCAGGTATCACTGTTTTCTAAATTATTCCCAGGGGATTCTAATATGCAACCAGGACTAAAAACATCTGAATGCTATTTTCATCACCAATGCGGTTTAAATGAGGCAACTCAACATCCCTAAGGCCCTGGCCTCTAATTCCATTACTAACTGCCGGTTCTACATCACAAGAGCACAGGCCCAGCAGCTGGACTTATGAAGAGTGATAGAGATACAGCACAAGATCTACTTACAGAGACTTTTTAGATACAGACATATTATTTTAGAAAGAGCATGGTCTTAACAGCATTTAAGAGTTGCCTTATATTTGAAAATTAAAAATCGCAGTCTTTGAGAGCTGAAAGGAGTTTATTAGATATTACCTAAAGCCATTTCAAACCCTCATTTTTAAATGGTAGGAGCTGAAATCCAAAGAGACTAGAATTTACACTGCTAGCTAGTGGCTTACAAGGAACAATGCCAGGTCCTCCAATCTCTTATTCCAATGGCAAAAGTTGGACATACCAGCACTCACTGACCACCAGCCTCACAGCCTAAACCAGCCTTTTCTTATCTACCTACTCACCTACCTTCTTACCCCATGATTCCTACTATGGCACAGGTGCAACCTTTGGGTTATGCTGCCTGGCCTTTGCCTGTTTCTCAAAGAGCAGCAGTTTTTTGCCTCATAAATACATGTGTTCGTTGGCAACTGCTCCTTATATGCTCTCAGTCAGGTCATTCCTGGCCCACCCACCACCTGGCTGCTAGGAACGCCTGTCTCCCCAAATACAGACTCTGCCCAGTGACATGCAGCCCACAGGAAGGAAGAGACAGACCTTCCTTAGCATCTTACTTCATGCACCACACATTCCTAAAGGGGTGAGATCATCCTTTTTCTAAACAGTTTATGATCTACAGTTAAAGCAGTATACGGTTTGGACACTATGCCTAATCTTTCTTTCTTTTTTTGTTTTTTAATTCTGCAATAGTTTGTTTAACATCTTTATTGGAGTATAATTGCTTTACATTGTTGTGTTAGTTGCTGCTGTATAACAAAGCAAATCAGTTATACGTATACATATATCCCCATATCCCTTCCCTCTTGTGTCTCCTTCCCACCCTCCCTATCCCACCCCTTTAGGTGGTCACAAAGCACCGAGCTCATCTCCCTGTGCTTTGCAGCTGCTTCCACTAGCTATCTGTTTTACATTTGGTAGTGTATATATGTCCATGCCACTTCGTCCCAGCTTAACCTTCCCCCTCCCTGTGTCCTCAAGTCCATTCTCTACATCTGCGTCTTTATTCCTGTCCTGCCCCTAGGTTCTTCAGAACCAGTTTTTTTCTTTAGATTCCATATATATGTGTTAGCATACAGTATTTGTCTCTTTCTGACTTACTTCACTCTG
Organism: Lipotes vexillifer; assembly: GCF_000442215.2. Taxonomy (NCBI): domain Eukaryota; kingdom Metazoa; phylum Chordata; class Mammalia; order Artiodactyla; family Lipotidae; genus Lipotes; species Lipotes vexillifer. Next base: position 577,597 of record NW_006773945.1, on the reverse strand, counting down.
TATGACAGACTCCAGGTCCATCCACCTCACTACAAATAACTCAATTTCGTTTCTTTTTATGGCTGAGTAATAGTCCATTGTATATATGTGCCACATCTTCTTTATCCATGCATCTGTCGATGGACACTTAGGTTGCTTCCATGTCCTGGCTACCTAATCTTTCTTATAAGTAGCTTTTCTCCAAACGCTCAAAACCTTGCATAGATGAGGTGTGTATCCAGGGAGTTGTTCTGTTGGTTCAACATGTGAAACAGACAAGTGAGATGTGTGAGGTGAGATCACATGTGGAGTCTGGGCAAGAATATCTGGGCAGGTATGAAGTCTGTGATTGACTCTGCTCTGTCTTTAAGATTCCCGTTCCCTCTATTCCTTACCGCCTCATATACTGGCTTCACCAGCAGCCTCCTGAATTGCCACCATCATCTCCTTGTTCAGCTCACCACTTTAAGCCTTGCCATCTCTAATTCATCCTGCATACAGCCACCAGAATACTGTTCCTAAGCTGGACTGTGCTCAACTACGTTATTGGCAAAGGTATCCTTCAAGTTAAAAAAAAAAAAAAAAATTAGTAGATCATTGTGTAATCCTAACACTCTATGCAACTCTGCATGGTAGAGTGGGGGGCATGAATCAGGCCTCCAAAGGGGGCTAGGCTTGAGAAGCAACCTCATGGGACATCTACAGAATGACCAGCCTAGGGCACAGCCTCAGACACATGTGAGTGCTAATGGATATGGATCCAGTGTGGGTGTATGAGGAAGGGGCTCAACAATGCTGCTCCAGGATTCAGCAGAGAGGCCTAGAGTCTGCTCCTTCCCTCAGGCTCTCACCTAAATTATGTTTATGATAACAGACATAATTTAGCAACCCTGTAGACATGGCACCCCATGCGAGGCACAGTAATGATGGTCACGATAATGGTGAACACGATAAGGGTGGTCCTGGGGCAGTGGCTTCCTGCTGTCTTCTAAACAGAGTCCAAGCCCCTAGGAAGGCCCTCTTCAATCAGCCCTACAGACCTGATGCTGCCATAATGTAACTCCTGCTCTAGGTAATCTGAATTCCCAGTCTCCCTATCTCTCTAGTATTTCCCTCCATCATGCCCTGCTCAGTTGTTCCCTCTGCATGACACATCCATGACCCAGTATTCACACGCCTAACATCTCCTGCTCCAATGACATTGCAACTGGAAGGACCCATCTCAGCTCCTCAGCATTTACTCCTATTATACTTACTCAGCCCTTTCTGGTATTCCAGATGCGTTCTCCTTAATTCTTGAACTGTCCTGAGTTCCTTGAAAATAGATTTCATGCCTCATTAAACTTAGAACACCTAGTCTCATGCTCAGACCCTTCAACTATCATTAATTTGGCCTCTACCCTGTAACTGTCCTACAAGATTTCACCTGACCTCTACCCTCTGACTTGTTAATGCCTTATCGTTTCCTCCACCCCCTGACATGCTCTGTGCTCTGATCTGACATCTGCCTCCTAACTCTGGTAAGTTCTTATCTAACCACCATCCTCTGGCTTTGTGTTTCTCTGTGACTTCTAAGCACCCTCCATCTCAAGTATCCTCTATCCTCACTTGTACAAACTTAGAGCTGGGAGATCTCGGTCCTAGGCTGGCTCTGTCATGCTCCAGCCACCTGATCCTGGGCAAGTCACTTAACCTCCAATGGCCTCACTGTCTTCACCTATAAAAAGAGCAAGTTAACCCAGATAATCCCTGCACTCCTTCTCAATACGCAATATTTTATGGTTCTAAAATCCAAGTGGTATATGTGTTAATTTTCTATTTACACACATTTACACTATCATTATATTTATATTGAAGGGGGCATGCAACAAAAGGCAAGCAGCAGTTCTAACAGATTTTCCTGACCTCCCTGTTCCAACGGGCCCTTTCCTCAGGGAGTGCTTGTTTTTCCTGAGTCTTTGAACCTCTCGCAGGCCTGCTCATTATTTTGTTGTCTGAAGTTAGGCAGGAACGTTTCTGTGATTAATTAAGCAAAAGGCCCCAGTGCTAGTTGTGAAAGAACCATCAGATAATCACGCCTTTGGGGTGCTCACCAAGCCTGGGGAGCAGCCAGGCTGGGGTCCTCAGAGGGTTGATTAACTCTGGGAATCTCAGCCTTGCCCTAAACATGGGGTTGCCAGAGACACCATCCCACTTTATAGAAACAGTCAAAGGCTCATTTTGCAGGGTGTTACAGGGATTGGAGAGTCCAGGTTACAAGGTTCCCCTACTGTGATGGGCCCACTGGCAGACCTTGAGGACTAGTGAACCAGAAACTTTACAACAAGGACTTTCAAGCTTTTCCTGAGGAGTCCAAGATCCACAGCAACAACTCAGGAGCTGTCTGGGTTCGGGGAAGTAGATGAGAGCAAGTAGTGGGGCTCCACCCCCAATCCAGCTTGGCTTTGATCTGTGTATCAGTTTCCTAGGGCTGCTGACACAAAGTACCACAATTTGGATGGCTTAAAATAACAGAAAGGTATTCTCTCGCATCTCTGGAGGCTAGAAGTCTGAAATCGAGGTGCCGATTATGTTGGTTCCTTCTGGAAGCTCTGGGACAATCCATCCCATGCCTCCCTCTTTGCTTCTGCTGGTTGCAACCAACCCTTGGCATTCTTTGGCTTGTAGACACATCACTTCAGTCTCTGCCTCTGTCTTTGCCTGGCCTTCTTCCCTATGTGTCTGTGTCTCTGTATCGAGATCTTCCTCTCCTTTCTCTTATAAAACACCAGTCACTGAATTTAGCACATGCACTAATCCAGTATGAATGTATCTTAAGTTGATTACATCTGCAAAGACTATTTCTAAATAAGGTCACACTCATAGGTATCAGGGGTTGGGACTTGAGCATATGTTTGGGGGAGAGACAATTAAACTCTCTATAACTTGCCTTTTATATTGAGCACCTGAAGTGCTTCAAATGCTTTCATTTGAAGAAAGCATTCCATAACTAAAATAAAGTTAGAAATCAAAGTTGTAAAATATTGGCGGGATTATGATAGAAATCTTCCTGCTCCAGAATCTCCATTGGGCCTGGGATGCCAGTCTCACAAGGACTCAATCGGCAGAAAATTGCCACTCTGACCACTCCTCCCCTTGGCCCCTGCCCCAACCTCTGGCCTGATGCTTAAGTCAGGGTTCAGTCAGAGAAGAAGAACTTTGAGTAACACGGCTAAGCAGACTCTGTAAGGCTGTCAACTTCACATCTGATGCTTGAGCTTGAACAGGGCAGACAGGAAGGGGAGATGGATGTAAAGTGGGGGATAGCAAGAACAAACCAGAACCCAGAAGCATGAGCTGGAACCCATGAGGACAAACCAAACCACTGCACTTATTGTGACCTCTGACCTTGTGGGTGTGGGTGTCCTGCGGCAGTCAGGGCCCAGGGAAGTGACAGTGAGTGTGGCTGCATCCACACAAGAATTTCACCCTAACTGGAAACACAAAGGAAAAGGAATTCTGGGGAATGTAGTTCAGCTTACCTAAGCGGGTACATTACAAAGCTGCCATATCTAATTAAGGCCTTCCTCTGTCAGTCCCTTCAAACTCTCTGTCCCTCTCTCAGTGAACTGTGAATTCAGGACCAGAGACCAGGTCTAACTCATCTCCATAAATCCCTGTTGTGCACAGTACCTAGGATTCAATATTAGGTGCTCGCAGAATGATAATCGAATTGCACAGACCTGAACAACAAGGAGACAGATCTCCAAGACAGATCCCAGGATAATCTTGGCATTTCAACTAGACTAGACTCAATAACCATCTACTGAGTATTAACTGTGTGCTAAAAACTGTGCTATTGTAGATATTGCCTCTTTAATTCTATGGCAATACTGTGACGAAAGGGCATGCATCTCTCTTTTCAGATAACAAATCAAGCTTCAGGATTAAGTCATTTGTTTGAGGCCACATATTGAGAAAAAGGCAGGCTTAGGTTTATTTATTTTATTTATTTATTTTTAACATCTTTACTGGAGTATAACTGCTTTACATTGTTGTGTTAGTTTCTGCTGTATAACAAAGTGAATCAGCTATATGTATACATATATCCCCATATCCCCTCCCTCTTGCGTCTCCCTCCCACCCTCCCTATCCCACCCCTCTAGGTGGTCTTAAAGCACTGAGCTGATCTCCCTGTGCTATGCGGCTGCTTCCCACTAAGGCAGGCTTAGATTTAAATCCAAACCTTCTGAAGCCACGTCCACTTCAGGCTCAGAATTAGCTAAGGAAACTTCATCCCTGCTTTCAAGCAATATTAAAAATATCAATAGCATAACTCATAGAGGAGAAAATCTAATTTGACTTTGAAAGGTTGGACCCAGTCTCAGTGGTGCTCTGGAGAAAGTGGAAAGTGTGGTGCCAGAAGCAATTAACCCTGAGTAATAGGAACTTTTAGCAAACAAAACGGGCCACATGTTAGAGCAGGAGTGGCTGTTTGCAGGCAGAAATAATGAACTTGCAAATAAATCCCTGTCACCCCTCCAAGCCCTTCAGACCTGGCTATGTGTTTACTAAATTAACTAATAAGGAGAGTTATTCTAGAGGACTTCACCAGAGACAGGTGAAAAGCAGCGAATGGAGGTTGAGGAAAACAAGATAAAAAGATGGGAAAAAAGAATCAGAGGAACAGTTCTTTCCCTGGAAGGCTTCCAGGTGGGGACAGACTGGATTAGATTCAGGAAAGAAGGAAGATTGGCCATCTTGAGCTGAAATTGGATGGATGGGTTAGAGTGGGTCTGAAATATCAATTCCAAAAACTGTACTTCCTGTTTCCCTCAGCAAAAGAAGGAGTTTAGGGGGTTATCAGGAAGTTTGGGCTTGTGGACTTCCTAAGAGTATCTGTGGAACTAATAGGTCTAGATCTTAAAATAAGTTCAGTTAGGAGAAAATGATGAAGTTGCGGGGGTGGGGAGAAGAAGGGCTTGTCAGAATGATAAAGTCATCTATGAGAAAAGATAAATTTCTCTGGCAAGACAAATCAGGAAATAAAAGTAGAACATGCAAATAAATATATACCAAATGAAAAAGGGAAACTAGCCAACTACAGAGCAGGGGATGGGGGTGGGAGGCTAAACAGGTTCTAGCCTTTTCCATTCCTGTTTGAGATGGCATCTTTGGACAGGCCATAGTCTTCTGCCAATCCAAGGAAGCTCTCAGACCTCCTGAGCTTCTGAAGGTACATGAGAACTCCTGAGCCACCCGCATTATACAAGCAGAGCAGAGAGAGCCAGCAGCACTGCCTAGGCTTACCTGTCTCTCATCTCCCACTGCTCCCACTGCACCATCATCCCACACCACAGAGGAAGATGTCTCATGGAGGGCTTTTCTGAAAGCCTCTAGGAAGTTGGACCTTCAAAGGATGCCTAGAGAAAAGTGTCACTTGTGCTGATGGCCTCAAAAACAAATACGGATGTTCCTATGTCCCCTTTCTGAGGTTGGGCATTGCAGACGATGGGCAGGGAAATGAGAAATTTGAACACTTTTCCTCTTTCTTCTTTATCTCCACAAATCCCTCAGGATGGAAGGGGAAGTCTTTCCTCTTTTTCTTTCTATCAGGTCTAAACCTCCCCTGAATAAACTTCTATGATCTAGTTCACCAGGCCCACCTTTTCATATATAAAGGAACAGAAAAAGGAAATTAGAAATATTTTTCTGTCTTTGCACTTTCTGTACAGTAGTCCCCCCTTATCTGTAATTTTGCTATCTGCAGTTTGTTTCCACAAACATAGCCAAAAAATATTAAATGGAAAATACCAGAAATAAACAATTTATAAGTTTTAAATTGCATGTCCTTATGAATAGCATGAGGAAATCTCATGCCATCTCACTCCATCCCACGTAGGATGTGAATCATCCCTTTGTCCACTGTCCTGACTGTCCATTAGTCACTTAGTAGCCATCTTGATTATCAGATCATCTGTTGCGGTATTGCAGTGTTTATGTTCAAATAACCCTTATTTTAATTAATATAATGGCCCCAAAGTGCAAGAGTAGTGATGCTGGCAATTCGGATATGCCAAAAAGAAGCCGTAAAGTGCTTCCTTTAAATGAAAACGTTGTTTACATAAAACACACTGCCTGTTATTCCTCCAGCAAAAATGGGTTTATTTGGGATCAACAAAGAATTGCAATTTGGAGAATGCAACCATGATGAGTCGCATGCAAGTCCCCACACAACAAGTAGAGGAGAACTCTATTAAAGAGGGGAAAACGAAGTTTGGAGGGCTATAGTAAACAAAGAGTTCACAGAAGAAATTGAGAGTTTGAAGTATAGTGGCTTTTCATTGGCTGAGCTGTGACAGTTTCTAATTGGCTGAGCTCTTGCCAGGCAAGAAAAGGAAGTCTTCCTTCTCCTTGCTGTGCTCTGCTATCATCATAGGGTGTGAGAACTCTTCCTCCTGTCTTCCCAACTCTGTTTTAATTGAGGTTTATGTTTATTCATTTTTACATTTCCCTCTTTTGATCAAGATTTTTCCCTGAAAGCACTGTTGATCAAGAGTCAGGTTTTCAGGTTTCAGTGGCTCTTTGTTCCTCGATGCCAGGAAGGACTCTTCCTGGGTGTAGTGTTCCACCACGGAGGGAAAGCATACAGATTAGAAACCTATTGAGGTCACATTTGAGTAACAAGGAGGGACAGGAGGGAGAGCTCTCAGGCACTAAGTTATCAAGATCACAGACACTGGAAATCATCTGAAGCATTATGTCATCATCAAAAGTTTAGCAGACAAACTTGCAAAGTTTAGATCTTAGTATATTATTCCCTTTTTTTCAGATGTTACATGACCAAAGATGAAATTCCCAACTGACCGAAGCCCACGTTTTAAAAAAAATTTTAATATAGTCACCCAGCTAGACATTATTATTCACTTTTAGTCAGTTTCAGTTAATTTTTTTTTTTGTCCTCATCAGGCTTTTTCCTTTGTATAATTTTAAACTTGGTTGACAATTATAATTTTATCTTAAAACATATCAATAAAAATACACTCTTCATCCTATATTTCTTGAATTATTTTGAGTGTTAAAAATAACACAATCTGGGCTTCCCTGGTGGCGCAGTGGTTGAGAATCTGCCTGCCAATGCAGGGGACACGGGTTCGAGCCCTGGTCTGGGAAGATCCCACATGCCGCGGAGCAACTGGGCCCGTGAGCCACAACTACTGAGCCTGCGCGTCTGGAGCCTGTGCTCTGCAACAAGAGAGGCCGCGACAGTGAGAGTCCCGCGCACCGCGATGAAGAGTGGCCCCCACTTGCCACAACTAGAGAAAGCCCTCGCACAGAAACGAAGACCCAACACAGCCAAAAATAAATAAATAAATAAATTTAAAAAAAAAAAATAATAACACAATCTCTGATTTTCTTTTATTTGCATTTGTTTAACTTGTATTTTATCCAACCATATGTTTTGCTTCTTTCTGAGTCACTTTTTTCATATAATTTTTTTTTTGAATTTGATATTGCCACTAAATATAAACATTCAACAAATCTGCACTGGTTGTAATAACTGTTGTACTTCTATCATTGTTTTTAATGTTTCCTGGGGTTGTCTTGTGCTCTGTTTAGTTTTATATTTTAGTGTTTGGGCTGAGTTCTTTAATTGATTTAAAACAGATAAATAATGGTTACTTTAATACCGAAAAATGACTTGAGTGTATGTTTCTCCAATTGTCAACAGTAATTATAAACCCATGTTTATTAATTCTCTTTAAAAAAAACAATGAGATTTCACATTTTTAATTCTTCTTGTTCTTCCCTCTTCCTATTATAGCCTTTGGTTAAGATCTGTGTTTACATTTAGTTCATTACTACCTCATTTTATAGGTCTAAGATTTATCAAAGCTAGTGATAAAGGAATTTTATTTTATAACCAAATCATAGACTTGATGTTGGGTTTAAATATGACCACTTATCCTTTTACAGAATATATTTTCCATTCATAAGTACTCTGTTTTGAGTAATTTTTAGGTTGGCTGAAGCACAGATCTTCAGAGTAGGTTATGAGTATGTACTTTGGGGAATATCAAGACTTTTCAAGGGCTCTATGGGTAGAGGCAGTTTGAATACAATCATTTTCCAGATCTTCGAATACCATATACACTTTTTTCTATAATTTATCTGCTTAGGAATTCTCCCCTCACCGAGGCTTCAGACAAGTTCTCCTTCCCATCACCCTTTTACACTTAACTTTGGCCATATTTTTCACACATCTAGTATCTTCCTATGGTGAACTGATCCACAATATGAACTTCCTGGACATGAAACATATGGATAATTTTAAATATTTGGTATCAGGGAAGCTCATTTAAGCAAGAAACCATAAACTCACCACTTTCACCTTATTAAAATATTTTTCCAATAAAAGTACTTTTTGCATTTATTATTTTTCAAAGTTTTAACATATTTATGTTTTTGAATTATGTGCACAGTAATAATTATTTTAATGATAAGTCCATTCAGAATAAATCTTTCAATACTTAGGGCCATATATTACCAGGAAATAAAAATAAATTTATATGTCCATATTTTTGGCTGCAGAGAAGTATAATAGGGAAGCTTTATATATAGTTCTAATAGTCAATAAGAAGTTATAATAGTCAATAAAAGACTCCTGAGCATAAAGATATATTATATTAAGATGTAATTCTGGAAGGACATAGAATAAGTGAGGGAAAGGAGAAAAAGAAGTAATACAGAAGTTCTAATAGCTCAAAAAAGAGCTTGTTTATTATTTTATTATAGATGATATTAGGTAGCAAATCCCCATGGTTTTTATATTCCACTGTCTGCCACTGTATGTATTTTTTAAAAGTGAAGTAAAAAGTTCACTTTTAAAATATTCATATGACCCAGTTTTCCCTCTCCTCAGTATTTATCCAAGAGAACTGAAAACATATGTTCATACAAAGAACTGTATGTGAAAGTTCATAGCAACTTTATTCATAATCATCAAAAAGTAGAAATAGTCCAGATGCCCTCAGCTGGTGAATAGATAAACAAATGGTGGTATATCCATACAATGGAATATTACTCAGCAATGGAAAAGAACAAACTTCTGATGTAGATGTAACACGTAACAAGGATGGCTCTCAAATGCATTATGCTGACTGGAAGAAATCAGTCGTTAAAGGCCATCTACTATCTGATTTCATTTATATGCCATTCTGGAAAAGGAAAAGCTATATAGAGAGAAATCAGATCAGTACTTGACAGGTGCTGGGTAGAAACAGAAACTGACTATAAAGTGCATGATGGATCTTTCTGGGAGGAAAAATATATTCCTTATCTTGACTGACGTGGTGATCATATGACTACATACTTTTCTCAAAACCCATAAGACTATACATATAAAAAAGGCCATTTTACCTTTCTAAGTTATCATCAATAAAGCTTACTTTTTAAAAAAAGTTAATATTTACTTTTTATATCATTTGCAACTATTATAACTTATGATGCAAAATTTTAATCAGTTAAAATATGTGAAGACATTTTAGACAGCATTCTTTTTAAACAATAGGCAAATAAAAATTGAAAACCATTGGGCTTTATAAAAAATGAATGTCTGGGGGCTTCCCTGGTGGCACAGTGGTTGAGAGTCCGCCTGCCGATGCAGGGGACGTGGGTTCGTGTCCCAGTCTGGGAGGATCCCGCATGTTGCGGAGCGGCTGGGCCCGTGAGCCATGGCCGCTGAGCCTGCGCGTCCGGAGCCTGTGCTCCGCAACAGGAGAGGCCACAGCAGTGAGAGGCCCGCGTACCACAAAAAAAAAAAAAAGAAAAAAAAAATGAATGTCTGACAATGTATTTCTGCTGCACCTAAAGTGAGTGATAACTTAGCTGGATATAGAATTTCTGGCACATAACATGTTGTCCTTCATAATATCAGAGATATTGTTCCATTGCCACCTGAAGTTTAGTTTTGTGATGAAAGAATGTGGTCAGGCTAATTCATTTTAGGGAATTTGATCCACGTAGAATGTTTTCTTTGCCCTCAAAAGTGAAATTTTCAATAGAACAAATCTGTTAATCACTTTTAAAGTTAGTTTTGCCTAGAGTTCTTTTCAATTGGAAAATTGAGAATTTTGAGGCAATTAAAGTATAATTGACTTGCAATATTATATTAGTTTCAGGTGTGCAAATAGGGATACAATATTTGTATACATTACAAAATGACCATGATAAGTTTAGTTACCATCTGTCACCATACAAAATTATTACAATATTATTGACTATATTCCCTATGTTGTACATTACATCTCTGTGACATTTCTTTTGTAACTGGAATTTTGTACCTCTTAATCCCCTTCGTCTATTTTGTCCATCCTCCCATCCCTGCCCCTCTGCCAACCACCAGTTTGTTTTCTGTATCTATGGGTCTGTTTCTGAAACAGGAGAGAAGGGGGCAGGGCACAACCTTTAAAAGAATGACATAGCCATTATGGATACTACATAAACTGGTTAGAACCAACTAGGTCCAAGACAGTGGAAGATTTGACTTCCAGTAGACCTTGAGCCTCATTATATGCTTACTGTAATGCGTTAGCATGCTAAATGACACACTCACAGGTGCCATGACAGTTCCAAGGGCAACCATAAAAGCCCCAAAAGTGAGCAGTGGCCCAGTTCCTGGAAACCCCCAAATATTTGGAATAATCCTCTTCTCCAAAATATTTGGAATAATCCTCCCACTCATTAGCCTATGAAATTACCCAGCCCATAAATACCAACCACCCCATTTATCAGGGCCTCTTGTCTTCTGAGATGGTCCACACTCTGTGAAGTGTCTCTCTCCCAGGGTCATTCTTGCCTTTTGAGACAGACCACATTCTGTCTATGGAACGTGTTTCTCTCTAAATAAATCCACTTCTTACCTATCACTTTGTCTCTCACTGAATCCTTTCTCAGATGAGGCATAAAGAATCTGAGCTTCATTAAGTCCTGAGACCAGGTATGTGATCTCAATTAAAAGACAGTGGGTTCAAGTCCCAGTTTGGGTTTTGGCTGTGTTTGGGCCCCAGCCTGTTTGTTCAAGTCCCAATCTGAGTTGTGCAGTTTCATTTCTGTGTCATTATGTTTGTTCATTTGCTTTATTTTTTAGATTTCACATGTAAGTGAAATCATATGGTATTTATCTTTCTCTGACTTATTCCACTTAACAAAATTCCCTCAAGGTCCATCCACATTGTTGCAGATGGCAAGATTTCATCCTTTTTTACGGTCAAGTAATATTCAATAGTGTGTGTGTGTGTGTGTGTGTGTGTGTGTATGTGTCTGTGTGTATCTGTGTGTATACCCACTCCACATATTCTTTTTTTAACATGTCAATCCCAATCACCCAATTCATCACACCACCACCACCACCCCGCCACCACTTTCCCCCCTTGGTGTCCATACGTTTGTTCTCTACATCTGTATCTCAATTTCTGCCCTGCAAACCGGTTCATCTGTACCATTTTTCCAGGTTCCACATATATGCGTTAATATACGATATTTGTTTTTCTCTTTCTGACTTACTTCACTCTGTATGACAGTCTCTAGATCCATCCACATCTCAACAAATGACCCAATATCATTCCTTTTTATGGCTGAGTAATATCCCATTGTATATATGTACCACATCTTCTTTATCCATTCATCTATTGATGGACATTTTAGTTGCTACCATATCTTGGCTATTGTAAATAATGCTGCAATGAACACAGGAGTGCATATATCGTTTTGAATTTGTGTTTTCATTTTCTTCAGAGAAATACCCAGAAGCAGAATTCCTGGATCTTATGGTAGTTCTATTTTTAATTTTTTGAGGACCCTCCATACTGTTTTCCACAGTGGCTGCACCAATTTACATTCCCACCAACAGTGCATGAGGGTTCCCTTTTCTCCATATCCTTGCCAACACTTGTTATTTCCTTATTTTTTGATAATAGCCATTCTAACAGGTGTGAAGTGATATCTCATTCTGGTTTTGATCTGCATTTCTCTGATGATTAGTGATGTTGAGCATCTTTCCATGTGCTTGGTGGCTGTCTGTATATCTTCTTTGGAAAAATATCTATTCAGGTCCTCTGCCCATTTTTTTAATCAGATTGTTTGTTTTTTATATATTGAGTTATATGAATTCTTTATATAGTTTGGATATTAACCCCTTATCAGACATATCATTTGCAAATATCATCTCCTATTCAATAGACTACCTTTTCGTTTTGTTGATGGTTTCCTTCCCTGTGCAAAAGTTTTTAAATTTTGTGTCTTTTATTACTGCTTCAGAAGCATTTTTTCTGGTTCTTATTATGGAAACCCAAAATATCTGTACATTAGACTTCTATTCTCTGCCCTCTGCATCTATCAATTTAGAGCTTAATATTTTAATCTCTTTACCCTACTGCTTCACATTTTAGGAAAGATTCTCACATTTGTCCCCTATACCACCGATTATATTTCTTGCAGTGCTTATTTTGTTCTTTAAAACTTCTGATACAATTGAAGTTTTGCCAGGGCATTTTCAGCATTCTTTCTTTATCTTATCCAGTTCTCTTCTGCAGTTTTGCCTTTCTCTCACTTATCTTCATTAGTTTCTCAGTCTTGTGTCTTACACAGAATTTTATTAAAACCCCAGAGCAGAAGGAGTAAAAGATTTACTTCCGTTTCTGGTTTTACTCAGCCCATCCAGAGGTATGTTCTTCTTTTTCATTCTGTACATCATTTTGAATAGGTGTTTTCTGTTACTGTTGTGTTTTATATTCCCATTCTTGAATGACAAAAGCTCTTTCAAGACTAGATGTTTATCAAGAGAGGGTAGACGAAGATACTCCCTTTGGATTGTCTCACTGTCCCACGTGATGTGGTTAGAATTTTCCTTTTAGATTGTAAGATGTAGGTCTGGATAGATGTAATTTTGTTATGACTTGTTCAGAGATGCAGCCACCTGGGAGGCTTGGGGTAAGGGCCCAACCTGAATGCACTCCCAGTGAGAAGTGTCTCTGCACATCCTGGTGTTTGTCAGAAGGTGCTGCAGAGCCACCAGACCATATTAGTTTTTCTGTTTGGACTGATCAATTTCAAGCACCCCAGACCCTTGGCTTTGAGCCAAAGGAGCCCTGGCACCCACCAGCTTCCTGTGTGGATTTTCATGTAGCTTGTTCATATGCTGGTGATCTACCTACCACAGCAAATGTCACTGCAGGTCAGTGCCCCCCAGCTGTTGTGAACATGATCCCCACGGCTGACCACTGCCATTCTAAAACAGGAAAGAGCACAACTTTCTTCAGTACCCTGTTACCAAGCCACCACAACACTTCCTCAGGAGAATATGTGAGGGTCAGACTTTGTGCCCTCCTTCAGTCTGGCCCCAGCTACATTCCAGACAGCAGAAATTTCCTGAAACTTCTGTGGATGATAGTCTCTTTATTTTCTAGGTACAGGTTTTTATTTTATCTTTATTAAACCATTAAAAATATTTCTAAAACATTTAACTTAGGACTTGAAAATGGGGCATTTGGTGTCTAATTTCAAAACTTTAACTCAGAAATCTGCTTCTGCTTTTAAGCATGGGTAACTGAAAGGTTAGGTGAAAAATCAGAAGAGAAAACAGTGACCGGATGAGAGCCTGGAAACTCTGCCATGGTAACTGTGACAAAAATGTGATGTGCCATGTTGAAAAGAGCTACTCAGACTCCCAACCAAGGCTCCAGTCCCAGCCATGCCCCATGTGTAAAGTACTTTTATTCGACCTCCACTTAACTGACTCACTGGATTAAGACACTCTTCAGTCCCTCTGAAAAGCACTGACTGATTCCCTCTACACACTGAATTTCTGTAGCCAGTAGTCTGCTCCCCATCAGGCTCCACACAACTGCTCTCATCATTTGGGTATGCTCTTCTGCAAAACTGTTTGTGTCAATACTACTTGTTTTTAACTGTATGCTTAATAAAATATTACACAATCAATTAAATAAAAATATAAGAAAAGAAAATTTTGCTTCTATGAAAACTAAGTCAAACACTTTGGAAAAGTTGGGAAGGAGAGTTCCTAAAACTATATACTGCTGTGAATTAAAAGTAAGAAAAGGGCTTCCCGGGTGGCGCAATGGTTGAGAGTCCGCCTGCTGAGGCAGGGGACACGGGTTCATGTCCCGGTCCGGGAAGATCCCACATGCCGCGGAGCGGCTGGGCCCGTGAGCCATGGCCACTAAGCCTGCAGGTCCGGAGCCTGTGCTCCGCAACAGGAGAGGCCACAACAGTGAGAGGCCCGCGTACCGCAAAAAAAAAAAAAAAAAAAAAAAGTAAGAAAACTCTCAGAGCTCTGGAAAGTTAAGTGGTAAAATCTGGAAGGAGTCTTCTTTCAGATGGCTTTGAAGGTATCATTAAAGTCTAGATCCACTTTAATAGAATCAAAACTTAAAATCAGAACTGATACATTATGGAAATGATTGATGCAAGAAAGACTTCAGAAATCTAGTTAAATGAGCATACACGAAAGAAAGGTCTTATGAAAATTATGAAACTGTCAGTCTATTCAGGCTACTATAATAAAATACCACAGACTAGGTGCCTTGTAAACAACAAAAATTTATTCTTCATAATTCTAGAGGCTGAGAAGTCCAAGATCATGGTGCCAACATATAGGTATGGTGGCTGGTGAAGGCCTATTTCCCGGTTCATAGATGTTGTCTTCTCTCTGTGTTCTCACATGTTTGGAACGGGCTAAGGATCTCTCTGGAGCATCTTTTACAAGGGCACTAATCCCATTCATGTGGGCTCTACCCTCACGACTTAAGCACCTCCCAAAGGCACCACCTCCTAATACCATCACCTTTGAGGGCTAGGATTTCAACATATGAATTTTGGGGGGACACAAATATTCATACTATAGCACTAATGTATATTTATTTTGCTGGCTATCACTATCGCTGTATAAGATTGTCCAAAAGGCTGTTCTGTCTGAACCAATCTCTTTCTTTCATTCTCTCTCTCTCCACCCACTCCTCCTTGTCTTTCACAGTCTCTTTTTCTGTCACCCATCTATTACTACCTTTGCTCTATCTTTATGTTTCTCTCTATATGACTTGTGTATCTTCCCTTCTCCCACTTTCTCCCTCAGAGACACGAGATGACTATCCCTTGTTCTGTATATGCTATAGAATGACTAACGGAACATACGGAGCAAACTACTGAGTAGCTCAGTCAAAGCCCACAGGCATTTTCTAGTGAACCACTGTTAAGCCAAGCTCCAACTCATCTGTACCAATAGTCCAGCTCTCTTATTCAGAATTAGACCTTCATTTTTTGGTCAATACCTAGAATTCAGCCCTGGAAGTTTTGAAGAATGGACATAGGGGAAACATATATTAGAAACTTATCAGAATCTGCACTGTTGGATCAAAAAGCCTATTAAGGTGTGGGATCATAAGAAAATACATATTTACTTCAGTCTATTTTGATGGTGTGATTAAAACTGGTGAATGATGTCCTTGAGGAAACACTGCCCTTCCTCCAATGGCCCTCAGTTGGAAAGAGAACCCTCAGCAAGACAGAGCAGATTTTGATCTGTGTCTGTATTTCTAATGTGGTTCTATCCTATCTAGAATCTAAGCACACAATTATCCAGTCAAGGTATGTGGTGTGGAAAGAATATAAAATGTAGAATAAGATGGAATTCTGACTCTAAGACCTTGGGGAAGTTCTTTTACTTCTCTCACACTCCATTTTCTCATCTATGAAATGGACATGCCATACATATCTCATAGGACCCTCATGAGGACTGAATGAGATTAAGATACTCACGATGCTCAACCAACTGGTTCGGCCACTCAAGCAATAAATCCTGCAATAAATATCTTTGCAATAAATCCTAGAAGAGTTCTCCTCTCTTCAAGATTATGGCTACTGTATATCCATGTGATCACAGAACTCCAAATGCTCAGTTCATGCACAAAGATATCAGCAACCTTGAAAGGTATTGTGTACAGGGAGGCCTAGCAATTGAGTTCAGGTTAGGGTTTGGGCCTGTGTTACATGGGTGGTGTCTGGGCTGATCGTGCTGTAGTAAGAATTTGCCCTTCAGATTCTTTCAGGGGTACAGCTAGTATAGTGCACACCACACCTGTTATACAGTGCTAGGGATTTGGAATGGAATCTTCCTCTTCCTCTCTAGGCAACTCTACACAGAAATGAGGCCCCAGAGGGAGAAGGAGCATTCTTCTGTCAAGAAAGGGCATGTGAGTAACTGTGCCACCTTGACAGAAATTCCAGACCTACTGTCTCTCTTTCCTCTCTCAACACACACACACACACACACACACACACACACACACACACACACACGGCATCTTGTCAGTTGCAGAAACAAAAACGTCTCTTGAAAATGAATTTCTGTGATAGTAGAACACAGTTAAGAGTGTGGGTTTTAGAGACAGACACACCTTAGTTTAAATCTGGATTCTGCCACTTTACCTGTGTGAGGTTGGGAAAATCAGCCAAATTCTCTGAACCTCAGCCAAGTGTCAAATAAGGCTAATAATAACAACTATGCAGGGCTATTGTTTGAATGAAGTGATACCACGACACTTGGTTTACAGCACTTGGCACCCATAGTACTCAATAAGCTGTAGCAGTAGTAGTGGAGTAGTAATAGTAATAGCAGCAGCAGGAGCAGATGCAGATACACATACTGCTGATGTGTTGTTGCAGCTGTCACTGCCTGACTCAGGATCCAGGCACCACCTCCCTAGTTAGTGAGGGGTATGGAGGAAACAGGTAGCTCTAAACATGGTATCGTCCCAGAGTGAGGGCTCACTTGGGCTGTTTCTCTTTTTTCCTCCTCTTTCAAAGGAGAGGAATGAATGTTTTCACAGTCTCCAGGATGGGCATGAAATCTGCACCTGTGCCGACCACCCACACCAGGGATATACCTGGCAACCTCATATGCTTTGTGAACCTCTCACCAGCATTTAGGATTCTGAAATGGAAATGATGGATGACTTTATTCTGCACTCTGGCAATCTCAGCCCTTCCAACAGTTCCAACAGCTTCTAGTCATAACCCTGTGATTTGAGAACAATGAATCTTAATATAATTGAGTTAACTGTATCATTTTTAATGTAAGACAATCTTGATTACAGCCAAAGGGCACCATTAATACGCTGAAGGAATGGCCGAGATTTTAGCATGTGAATGTTGTACAGAAAATAGAACTAATTAGCACTAATTTAATTCGAAGATTAAATTCTGCGTTTACTCTTTAAGACAAACCATTTTACTTCGAACAAAGAAAGAATAATAAGTACATTTTTTTCCATCTGAAAGGCAATTTTTACTTTTGCATTATTACACTAATATGGGACTGTGGGAATCCTGACCCCATTAGAGATCAAATAATCAGCATTTAATTATTGACAGCAAATTAATATTTAATAAAGACACAAGGGTTCCGGTATATGAAAGGCACCAAGGTTCTGCTGACCCAGAAATGTCCAGAAGGTTCCTTAGTCAGAACATGATCTCCTTGCTGAGGCTAACAAGTAGGGATCCCCAAAGGGTCCTGACAGTTTGTTTCCATCTCAGCTACCAAGCCGAGGAGCAGGAAGACCAGGGTGTAAGCAACTGCCCCTTCCAGTTCCCACTCCACTCCCCACCGGTTCTTCCTTAATCAAGCACTTAAGCTAAATAATACATCGAATGTCATAACCAAAAGGAGGACAGTCATAATAAAAAACTAATAAAAGAAGTGGCCAATCCCCCTTTTTATTCTGCAAAATAATACTGACTTTGCTGTGGGACTGCTTGTCAGGGATAATTTCTAACCAAAGAAGACATAATGGATTTACAATGAAACGCTGATGCTTTCCCCCAGCCTCACAAAGATTCTGAAAATAAGCACTATTACATTAGCAGTCCAAGGAAAGCCAAGAAAAAGCTGTTAGGCCATTTCCTGAGAAAGCCAGAGCTATGCGCAGAGAATGGCCTGTGGGTGACCTGGTGTTGGCTCTAAAAACCCATCTGCATTCCCTTCAGATCTCAGCAACAACAATCAGACCAGGCCTTCTCTGGACCTGTTGAAGTGATGGCAGCTGCCCTGGGTGGAATATCCTTGAACCAGGTTAGAGGACTGAGTATTCAGCATGGGGTGCCTGGCTCCAGGCCTCAGTCCCTTAAATCATTTCAGGTAGACACCTTCAGGGCTCACCATGTGGACATGCAAGGTAGATCCAGCCTAACTACTTGGAGATGCCAGGTTAGATTGATGTGCAGGGTTTGTGTTAATACTGACCTAGGGGAGCTTTCGCTGGGCCATTCCATCCAGGCCTCTGGTTCCACTCCACAGTGCAGCTCCGGCTTGCCAAACTCGAAATACCCTGTGTCTTATTTCTACCAATTCCTCACTGATAAGCTATACAAGGAAGTTAACAACAAGCAAATACTTTAGTGGGACACTCTCTGCCAGGCCTGATTCCTTGTTGTAGAGACTAAAGAAGGTATTAGTTACACAGAGCACACAGCAGGCTGACTAAAGGAGTGTACATATTGTGGCTGTTTGGACTGGGAGGCAAAAGCTGGATGCCTGATGGTACTTGTCTGCCTCTCAGTGTGTTGAATTTATAATGTTTCAATAAAGCAAACATGGGATTTAGAATGAGAAGGCAACTGGGCCTGAAATCCTGGGGTGCTTTGATGGATCCAGAAGCTAAGAGTGGCCTGTAGTACTATCTACAACAGGCAGCTACAAACAAGACTGCACAACTTAGGAGAGGCTCTTCAATGAAGACTAAATGAAACAATGCATGAAAAATTCTCAGCACATTAATGCTGGATAAACCATAGCTATCAATATCATTTTTACTGACCAAGATCTTTCTACTATTTCTTCATTGGGCTGACA
Source organism: Lipotes vexillifer (assembly GCF_000442215.2). Taxonomy (NCBI): domain Eukaryota; kingdom Metazoa; phylum Chordata; class Mammalia; order Artiodactyla; family Lipotidae; genus Lipotes; species Lipotes vexillifer. The sequence goes on along the minus strand of NW_006773945.1, from coordinate 558,711 downwards.
CGGAGTTGGAAGAACCCACAGTTGTGACCTAAGCCAACTCCTTCCTAATGCAGAGATGGAGGCCAAGGGGAACCAACTGTTGGCTTGAGGTTGCACAGTGAGAGTGAGGCAGAGCCAAGACATGAATCTGCATTGCTTCAACCAGTCTGGAGTTTTCACTGGGAACCCTCCCCTTCCCTAGGCTGGGACCTACAGGAGTAAACTGATGAGGGGAACTGAGGCAGTGCCAACTTTGGATGCTGTACTGTGCTGTGTCTCAACTAGGGTTGAACTCCAAACTCTCTAAGGACACCCACAGCTCTGAGGCTCTCTGTAGAGCTCCCCTAACATATTCCCATGGGACCTAATAGCAAAGACCGAGGAAGAAAATGGTCAATGCATCTGGAAGAGACTTCCCAAATGGTCAGTTCTAAGGGACAGTGTCTTCTGGCTCGAGAGGGTGCTGCTAGCAAACCAGTCCCTGAAACCCCCTAACCACCAATGCCTTTTTCCCACAAAATAGCTCCAGAGCCAAGAGAGGGGACTCATATGGCTGTTCTCTCTAATTTGACTCTTGCATGAAATAACAGTTGTATCTGGGATAGGCCCAGACCTGAAGGGGGCAAGTACAGAACTCTGCAGATAATTACCACCTTCTGCCCAACCACTGAAAAAGGGTCTACGGCGCTGTCTAAAGGCAGCAGACTATTTTAAAAGGGCTTTATTTGCTTCTTGCTCTAACCCAGGGGCTAACGTAATGGCTTATATAGCCCACTGTATTCTTTCCCAATATCAACACCCTATTCAAGCATCCTGGGCCTGTATACCCTTATATCTTACTCCTTTCCCTTTTGGGGGGCTCTGGTCTTATAGCACATGGATGCTGACCCCTGCAAGCTATATTTTCCAGGCTCCCTTATCATCTAGTCTCCAGATGGATTTAGCGAATGGGAAGCACTGGAGGGAGATTGGAGAGGAGGAGGAAGGAATGGCCAGGATGTATCTCTGCCTCAGGTAGCTTCTCTTGCAGCAGCTGCATTTTTCTCTTGGGCCTCAGATCATACTAGACAAGCCTGTCTTGGTTGCAGATTCCACTGGGTGACCCAAAATGCTGCTTCCTCCCTCTGTCCCTTCAGGCTCAGAACAGTAGTGCCTTCCCTATTTTGTTAATCTCTGGCTACTACTGTCCTGTTTGACTTAGCTCCTCCAAAATTTCCTGTATTAAAACTCATCCACCACATAAACACTGAAATGGTTTCTTTTTTCTGTTTAGGCTATGACTGATACATACAGTGCCTGGAATATGGCATAGCAACAATATAATATTTGTATTCATATTCATTTAAGTATATAGGCTCCTATGACATCCATCAAACAGTATTTTAATTGCCCATCCCACCTCCCTAAGGAAAGGGAGACAGGGAATGGACATTTGTTTAGTGTCTGTTTTATGCCAGGCTTGGTGGTAATTTTTCCACACATCATACTATTTAGTCCTTGTAACAATATCATGAGGTAGGTTTTAGTATCTAATTTTTTTTTTTTTTTTCAGTACGCGGGCCTCTCACTGTTGTGGCCTTCTCCCCCTCGGGGCCCCGGCTCAGGACGCGCCGGC
>NW_006773945.1:542377-556531 GCF_000442215.2 Lipotes vexillifer | reverse complement strand
GACCGGGGCACGAACCCGTGTCCCCTGCATCGGCAGGTGGACTCTCAACCACTGCGCCACCAGGGAAGCCCCTAGTATCTAATTTTTAAGAATGAGAAAACTAAGGCTACAAAAGATTATGTCACTAGTGAATTTACGAGCAAGAATTTAGACTCCAGACCCACAGAACTCCCAAGGAAGCCAGTCAGTATCATTTCTCCTCCACCAGAATTCTTAAGGTGTTCTTGTTTTTGCTTTATCGTTGTTGTAGTTGGCAAACCACTGTGCAAATACAATCATACTCTGACCATCATTTTATGAAATTTAAAGAAGCTCAACTGCTCTGATGGCTCTGGTTGGACCAAGGATGGACCCTGGAACTTCACTCTCTCTTCTCCCCATCACCACCACCACAAGGGCTTCTTGAACCATTTTTGAAACACTTGCTCCTGTCCAGAAGCTGACATCTATTTGGCTCACTTGCATCAAGTCCCTTCCTTTCTCAACCTCTCCTATACTCAGATGCCCAATTAATTTTCCTAAATTTCACCTCTAATCATATTGCTCCCTAATCAAAGAAGGCTTTCCTTTGCCTGCCAGATTGAGAACAAATTCCTCTTATAGGCATTAATGATCCACAACAGGCCAATCTTACCATGGTCTACACCCTTATACTCCACCCGAAGAACTAAGCCTGCATTCCAAATATTCCCATACTTTCTCTTAATACTTTTCCACATGATGTTTCATCCTCCTGGAATACTTTTCTGCACCCTCACACTGGCACGTGTCAGACCACCATCTACCCTTCAAGGGTCATCTATAATTCATTTTCTCCATGAAGTCCCCACCAACGTGGTATAATTTTCCTTTTATATCAGGTCCTTGATCACTTTTCATGATATTCTGATGTGTATTAGAGTTATTCGTGAGCGTGTCATATCCTTGCTTGAGAACTGAGAATCATCCCTGGGTTCCCCACTGCACGTATCCCTGCATATTCTGGGCATTCAGTAAGGGTTTGTTGAATTGAACAGAGTTGACAGAATTTAATTTAATTCAGTGGCAGGTCAGGAAAGCACTCTCCCCTAAATTGTAAACTAGGCAAAGTTTGACATCCCTCCATCCCATCAGTGTCTTCTTTCCCTCACTGATGCCTCTCCCTCTTAGACATCATTTGTCTGCCCCTGCCCCAATTGGCCATTAACAGATGCCTGGGGGAAAAAAAGCATGAGTTTAGAGATAACTAAAAGCTTGAAACTAGGAAGAGCCTTTCTCTAGCCTCCCCAAGGAAGGTGCCACCTGAGCCTTCCAGCCCCTATGAAGAGAAACTGTCTCCCACCCACCCCCTCACACACCCGAGGCAGTGAGCTAATGATACCTGTTATGCCACCTCCCAATGGCCATCACCCCTGCTCTTTGTAAATGAGTAAATCGGTCCTAGATGCTGGCCTCAGGCATTGCACATCTAAGGCCTGTCACCTACTCCCACTTTCATGCTTACTGGACCACCCTTACAAGTATGACACTTTCTCATGTTAGTTTGCAATTTTCATACCCTTGAATAAAATGCCTCCTTCCTATTACCCTTCTCTCTCTCTCCTTGCCCCATTCTCAGAGTGCCTAGTTTGTTCAATCAGGGAATTTTTTATTTGCTTTAGCAAAAGAACACTTAAAGGAAGTATAATTAGGCTTAATAAAGGTCAAAAATTCACTTGGAAGATTTTTGTCTCTTTCTCTCTCCACATGGTTTCTCATCACTGTTTGAGTCTGCATCTCACTGCATTGTGGCTTCCCCTGATATCACAATTCCCATTCTCCCATCACAGTGACAGATAACACTGCCTTCGGTTTGCCTTGGTACCAGCTCTTGCCCTGACCCTACCACCAGCTAATTAGTCTTTTTCTCTTAGTACAGAGTCTCAATCTTAGAGATTCTGATTGGCTTGACCGAGTTCAGGAACTGGTTACTACTGGACCAATATCATCTGTTGTCAGAGTCCTGGGCACATCCATAGATGTCTAGACCCATCCCTTTGGCAGGGGTCCTGGCTAACATGTAATTACAAAGATGAGAGTACGGATACACAGTTTGAGATACTTGTAAGGATCTCTGATGAGACTAATAGGCTTATGAAAACAGACTAGAAGATGAAAGAAGGAAGAGAGGAAGGCAAGAAAGGAGGAAGGAAAGAAAGGGGGGAGAGGAAGAAAACTAAGTAAAGTGCTGAACCTCTGCTACATGCTAAGCACAAATTCAGCTCTAAAACTAATATCACCCTATTTTAGCCTCACAATAATTCTTCCAAGTAATTATTATCAATTCCTCCTTCCATGTTAAAGGATTCAGTCTCAGAAAAGTGAACTGATTCATCCTGTAGTTGGTGGAAGAGCAATGATTTGAACTGGGAAATATCTGACTTCAGTTTCATCGGAGGTAGAAGTTCTGTGTGATAAATTGAAGGAATGACATCAAAAACAAGTTTTCCTTAAAACAATCAAAACAAAAGAGTGATTACTGAAGAATGTTAATTGATATCTCACTGCACTGGTTACTTCTGCCTGATGGTTTAATTATTAGTAGCTCAGTGAGTTTCATTAGAGACCTATTGTGCCGATGTTGGCGAAACAACACTGGCATCTCATGTTCAATAATTAAAAGCAGGAAAAACAAACATTCTCTTTGGAGTCCTGGATTTATAAATAGCAGTGGTTTGTGAATCCTTTAATCAATGACTAGGCTATCTAGCCCATCTTGGATGATGGAGACAACAGACATTCCGGTCTCTTAATTCCCCTTGTCTGCTCTAAATTTACAAAATCCAACTGGGCAGAGACTGGGCTGGTTGGGTAGCCATCCTATCCTGAAGCCTGCCTTTTGGCCACATGGCTATTAAAAGATAATTTTCTAAAAAAGGCAATATCATGACTTTCATATATACATAAATAAAAAATATAAAATGAACATATATGAAAGAAAAAATTGGAAAAGATGCTACAATCTGTTCAAAGGAGAAATCAAAGAACTATAAATTGATATGGAGTAAAGGAATGCTGAAATGAATTTACAAATTGACGTTATTTTTTTTTTGAGGGATTGAAGGGGGAGAGTTAAGTAAACCTATACTGGATAGAGTTTATTTGCATCTCTGTAGACAAGAATTATTTTGCAATGCTATCACTTATCTACAACTTACATTGTACAGTACCTCAAGGACAATGAAAAGCTAAAATCAGATAAACCTCAAGCAAGTGTTCTCTAAATAATGCGTATTATTTTTCCATTAGACACATCCAGTTATCTTTCTTGCTTATCCAAATTTCCTTACATGGTATAGTGAAAAACATGTGCTTTAAGGTCAAATCAAATTAACTCTACTGCTCGATTGCTATAGGTGACCTCTGACAGGTGATTAAACCTCTCTGAACCTCAGTTTTCTCATCAGAAAATAAAGGCACAATACTCACTTTACAGGCTTAAGATGAAGATCAAGCTAATAGCTAAGAGTTTAACATAGTATCTGACACAGAATAGTACTCAGTAAGTGTTCATTCCCACAGGCCTTTCCCCCAAACTCAGCTGCCCAGGGACTTCAGAAATCAGTCTCTACTTGGTAGTTGCCAGGAGGGCTGAGTTAATAAAATGGACACTGGACACCCCAGGTCTCTCTGGCCCTTAGCAAAATAATGCAGAACCATCCCATCACAATAAGCCTGGAGCTAAGCTGAGATTTAGGAGTGAACATGTAATCAAATGCCACCAGAGGCTGTGATCCTTGGAGAGGAAGAAAGAAAAGAGGCAAAAAGAAAGCCAACATCTCTCCAGGAAGCCCTTCAAATCCTCAAAGCTGACACACAAGGGATTCAGACCTGGAAAAGATGAATACAGAAAAAAATGGAAGTCCACCTGATGTGTTAACCTGGCAGTGCTGATTGTAAATGGTCACTGATGCTATTTCATTCAACAAACACATTGATCACTGACCACAGGACCAAAGCAATAAGGCACTGTGGGGGGTGGTGCAGTCAATGGTTCTAATCACAGGTGCTGGAATCAGGCGGACTTATGATGGAATCCTAAGTCTGTCACTGACTAGTTTTGTGATCTTGGGTGATTACAGTCACCTCCTTGGCTTCATGCTCCTCCTTGGTAAAAAGAGATTAACAGTAGCAATTTACTTAGCAAGTTGATAAACAATAAATGGTAGCTAAAATAAAGTTCGAGAGAAAAACTGCATCCACACTGGCCTGTGTTACACTTTTAGAAGTTCTCACCAACGCAGCTGATGACAGACTTTAAAGGTAAGGAGAACTAAGATGAGACTCTTCACCACCTGTATTTTCTCACCTGTGCACATCCAGTGAGTTGGTCTTGGGACAAAGATAGAATTCCTCAGCCATTCAGAGGGGATATGACCACAGATGTGCAACCCAAATCCACCTTGGGCCAGCCTAGGTGTTCCAAATGTGCATACGGTAACTGTGGACTATATCGTCCTTGCAAATTTGTCCCAACCAGAAAGTAAGTATAGTTAGAGGCAGTGCCAGTGCCTTGTGCCTCTAGGTGGATCTCAAGCCATTAGTCCCCTCTGAAAAACATTATACTGTTTTGTTCTCACTCTACTAGACCACCAACATTGAGAAGCATCCTGCCAAGATTATCAGCTGGCAGGGGTTTCCCATGCTCTGCTCTCAGCAGGGAGCGGATGTTGAGGTAGAGAGCAGACTGTCCTCCTGTGCCTGCCTCTCACTTGCATGTGAATCACTTGCCCTTCCTTGTGGTACTTCATCCTTTTACCTAAGGGCTGTACCCCCTGTCCTGCTACGCCCCAATTACTGATGAGTGAGTCTGTGTAACAAACCCTCTGAGAGTTCATTAACACTGACCTTCTAGATAGCTCTGCCTTTCCCTCTCCAGGACCACCAGGAGTCTGTTCATTTAGGAAAGACACCAAGGACAGAATTCCCACCTGTGTCTAGGGCAGATATGTAAGCCAGGCCCTTGAATTCCTGCCCTTTGACAAACTGCAAGTGTCCTGCATCCACACTATGCTCTGCTGTGGTCCAAGAACCTTGAATACCAAGGTGAATTGATTACCTTTAATTCTGTGGGTCCTACAGAGGAAACAAAGGTTTCCCACCTGGAGATTGACATTATCTGAATAGGTCATTGTGTATGTCAGTGACCTGTTCCAAACCAAAAGAAAGAAAGAAATTTGAGTATTGAAAAGGGAATGAGAAGGCTCTACATGGGGCTTACTTATTTATTCTGGAAAGAAACCACTGAAATTTAAACAAAGTGTATTCTCTGCAATGTGAAAAGGGAAATACTTTCAGAGGTAGGTGAATGATATGACTTTTTTTTTTTTCCTGTGCATGTGACAAAACCTGCCCAGTGATGGAACACTGGATCGTTTTCCTAAACCAAAGAGCCAAGAAGAAAAATAGGCAATAGATTGAAAAATGGACATCTTCCCCGGGGCCTGAGCCCTAGAAGCACCGGTCCAGAAGGCCAGACAACTCATTCTACTCTCCGAGCCCTGGGACTGACTGCTCCTGGTCTCCCTTTGCTGCCCAGCTCAGTAGATGTCTGTGAATGGGGAATAAGTCAAGCAAAGCTAATGTCAGATCAGGCATGATGGAAAGTGTATATCCCTTCTTGAGACTCTTTATCACTCAGAGTGAGTGTTTTATAGCCCTGCATAGAGGTTGCCATAAAACACCATTTTAAGGAGCATGAGGCCATATTTCATCCATTAACGTCCTCTTGCCCCAAGAGGCAAAACAAACTAGCAGGTGGCTCAGGATTAACATCTTTATTACAGATGACCTCACTATTGTGTTCTCTATAAAGAAAAAATATTACAAAGCATTAACGCACTTTAACTATTAAATTAATACAGATTTACTGCTCATATCCGGATCTAAATTTCTAGGCTTGCAGGGTCGTTATTTTTCTGTGATTTTTTTTTGACAATATTGCTAATGGGGACCAGAGCAAAATTGATATGAACTGTGATGGTGGATGCATGAATTCAGGGAGGCAGCAGGTTATGCCTCTTCATAAATCACTCCAGTGGCAGTTTTGCACTAGGACTTACACAAGTATTTTCAATATTTGAGCAAAAGCCATAGAAGGACATTTAGCTGAGAGGATGCAAGTATTAAGATTCCAATATTTACTTTGTTCTGACAAATGGCAAAACATGAAGACTGTTCTTTAATTACTTGGAAAGGCTTTGGTGCATGACTCCCCCTGCCCCCACTCTCTCTCTAATGCTTAAAGTAGCCATTACTTATTTTATCTCGATGGGTCGCTACTGAGTGTTGTTTGGTTTCATATATGCTTAGGTTGAAGCTGTCCTCATTTCGACTCCTTTCTGGGGTTCTGAGTGATGGTATACACCGGTCATTAGTTAAATAAGAAGCAAAGTATCAATTATATTGTTAATGACCAGCAAGAACCCAAAGCCCCAGAGTTTGGTGAAAATGGATTATGGAACAGGGCTTACTACTGAACATAGTCTTCTTCCTTCCTTCCACATCTAAAACTTGGGGATCCCACAGTCCATTCACACCTTAAGGGAATGAAAGAGAGAAATGACGTCTATGCCAGTCTATTGATCATGTCACAGAGGTGAGGAGGTGGCAGGAAGCTCAAGAGAAGGTTGAAGGTTAAGGGGGCATTTGCATGAGCTCTGACCTTGTATATTTTCCTTGAACACAAAGCCCCTCCCCCGTATATTTTCTACATTCAGGTTAGCAACTTCTTTGCAGGGAGATGTGGGTATGCAAGGTATAGAGGGGCAGTTATGGCCCCACCAGCACCCAGGGGGAGTGGGGAGAAGAGGGTCCTTGAAAGAAAGCCTGGGTTCCCCATGGCCTTAAGGGAAAATACCCTAGGGAAAGGTAAAATATGGAGTCTCATTTCAGAGGATTTGCTGTTCAATTTATCAGCACCTAGTCCAAGTTTCATGTATCATTTAGGGTGAGATAATATCTTGACACGTGGACTCTGAAAATATATAAACCATGCCCTGGTTCAGTAACTTCCTCCCTGCAAAGTCCTTGAAAGAAGTATGTGTACAAAAATCAACAACAAAGCATCTTAACTTGAGAGTAAAAAAAAATTTTTTTTTTTTGGCATGCAGAATCTTAGTTCCCCAACCAGGGATTGAACTCATGCCCCCTGCATTGGAAGGGCAGAATCTTAACCACTGGACCACCAGGGAAGTCCCTAAAAATGCTCTTTGATAACAGTAATAGCTATGGCCCCAAATTCTAAGGCTGAACTCTAGCCAGCTAGGCCAGCCTGGGAGGAGGAATGCTTGGGATAATCTCAGCCCCCTCCTCCCTAGCCCCACCCCTTGCTGGCTGTTAAGACAAAAAGGGTAGATCCATGCAAACCACAACGAGAGCAGAGAGCACACATGTCCTAGAGGTGAGGTTGAGAAGGTCCTCCAGGTCCCTCTATAAATCATGGAAGCCCCTTCAAAATTTCCACTCCTGGAAAACAACAAAGGTCACCTTAAAAACAGGATGAGACATGGAGACAGGGTTTGTTTAGCCGAGAACTGACTTCTAGAAAGGAAACGAAATGTGAGATTTTGCCAACCCCAAAACCACCACTGGTAATGGCTGCCATCTAAGAAGTCTAAATCTTTGGGCATGGAGTTCTCCTTCTTGCCCTATCAAGATCACGAATCTCTCTCTTCTCTTTTCCACCCCCATCATGAGTCTAGAAACCAGTCAGAAGAGAGAGCTCCAGAAAACGTACAAGCCCATCACAAGAAAACTCAAGTCTCAGCAGAAGAGGTGGACAGGTGCATGTCCTAATATCTTCGGCCCATAGTATTAGGAAGCCAACTGAAAAAGAAATGACAAAAAAAATCTTAATAAGAGACAATATAGCAATGTGGAAACCACTGGCTAGTGTTTCTTGATATCTCCCAGGAACATAATCCCAAGAAACGTAACTCTTTCCTTCTCCTTCCAAAACACGAATATTCATGGGCATATATCAGTGTGCACATGTATGTGCATGTTCTGTGAGTATATACAGCATTCTGCACTCTGGGTGTGCATGGGTAATCAGACGCATGCCCACTGGTGTGCTTGCGTGTACACCCCATGAACAGTCAGGCACCTGTATGTACACTTGAGCATCAGTGATCAATGAATGCATTGTGTGCAGGTATCTTATGCATATCTTGCACACTATTTTGCATGTGTACACACCCAGGTGTGTCCTGCGTGACCTGGAAAGCATGTCATGTGCATGCACAGGTGCATGTTGTAGCTTCTGTGTCTGCGTGTTTTTGTGAGTCTGGGTTCTTAAGCCCTACCATGCACCAGGCTGTTTGCAGCCGATGTTGAGCCGCTAATGATTTTAATGAGAGTGCCTTCTGGATTCATATTTTTTTCATAAAATACATCACACTAAAACCAAATCAATGAGAAACATTAATTAGGGGCTTTGTAGATGCCTTCTGTGGTGGTGTTTTTCTTTTGAGAAGCACCAGACGAAGAATGCTGGGCTTTATTTAAGCTAAGTTGTTTGACATTTAGATGAGAGAAAAAAGGGGAAGCAACTAGCCAGCCCAGGAACCGTTTTTGACAGCTCTTTGTCATGCAAGGGAGAAAAAAGGCGCTGGCTGTGAGAGTCTACTTTGAAGCCCTGGAAATTTGTAATGAAAAATTTAAGATACAAGAGAGGCAGAAAGATGAGCTATTCACGGGGCTCTGCATATATTAACACTTGTAATGCAAACTAAAGGTTTGCTATGTGTTTTTATAATTTGGCCGCTAATAAATATCTTCCAGAAGTGCTTTGATTTTCTAAGTTCGGGTATGGAGTTCGAATCCATTAAAAAGTAAAAGAAACAACTGGCATTGGACTTTGGTCCCTGATTGGGGGACCGTGCACATCAGTTATTACAGACAGACCACTGACATATTTCAAAGGATGCTGGAAGCCCTTGCACACTCGGAGGAAGCCATGCGTCTGTGGATATATCCTCCAGTGCAACCATCTTCTGTGTTGACCTCCAGGTCAACTCTTCCTGAGCCCCCGATCCTCTCCCCTTAAAAACCACCTGGGCATGATTAATAAAGATTCTTTCTCCAGGGACAGGCAGATGCTAGGGATCCACCGAGGAAGTTCTCAAAAAGCAGCATCTTCATTACTGAAAGGGCAGAGTTTCCGTGATGTCAAATCAACTTTTACAAATTTGGGTTACCAAAGCAAATCAGTTCCATCCATGTTTTACACCCCCACAGGCCTTGATCATGCTCATTCTGCTCAGCCTGTTTGATTACAGCCCAAGACATCTTTGTTTCCTCTCTTCTTTCTAGATCTTCCAATGGTCTTCTTCTCCCCAGATCTTTTTTCTTTTGTCTGGAATTTCTATTCCCTGATTAACAAAAACTCAACATCTTTACACACTCTTCAAAATTCTTTTCTCTTTGCCTCAGGAGTGGGCAGGCTAGGTTAGGAGGAATGTGGGCTCGGCAGTCAGATGGACTCAAGTTCCAACCTCAAATGAACGTGAGAAGGAAGTGGTACATAGAGGCCAAGGAGTGTGCAGGGAGCAGGCTAGCATGTTTCAGCCTGGGCTCCAGGCTTTGGCCCCCCAAACGAAGCAGCTCTGGGTGGCACCAACATTCAGTGCCCAGGGCCTTCATCTCTCAGGTCGAACACTCAATGCCACTTCCTCAGACTCCTGCTCTGTCTCTCTTAGAAAAGTGTTCATCCAGAATACTCTGAGTCCTGGAACCCTACACATCAATCCCTCAAAACACCCCTATAAGTTCTTCCAGTTCCTCAAGCAGAAACAGTGCAATAGATCAGGGGTTTTCAACCTCTGTTCTATTGACATTTGGGGTCAGATAATTCTTTATTGGAGGGGCTATCCTGTGCATTGTGGGATATTAGCAGCATTCCTGGCCTATTCATCTTGTTAAAATGGACAACGCCAAGTGAACTGCGGGCCATTGGCTATTCTCATGAGCTACAATGTGGGGATCCAGGGTCCAAGCAGTGACCCTCTTAATCATAGTCATGGTTTGTAAGGCTGGAGAAAAATTACCAAAGGACATGAAGTGGGAAGAATGGCCTCAGTGAGGGACCTGACAAAGAGATAGCACATTTGACCTGGTAATTTAGAGAGTTTAACAAAAGAACTATTTGTAAGGGTGTGTGCAAGGTTTAAGGAAAGGAGACTGCAATACTCTAGAACTACTGCAGTTGGGAGCCGCTATCACCTCTGGGCTAGAAGGGGAAGGGAATGGAATGATTAACCAAACAGCTGTATGGAGAGGGACTTCTGAGAAGTGCTGTGGTAAACAGCCCACTCACAGTGATCCAGAAGGAAAGGAGCAGAGAACAACGCCCCGCGCCGACGCATTTTCCTCCCAAACTCATTCCTTCCTCCAGGAGCGAAGGATCCACTGAGGCATCTCTGATGGGTCAGACTCCCAGAGAAAAGAGTACCGGCACACCTCCTTTTATTGTGCTTCGCTTTAATTGTGCTTTGAAGATATTTGCATTTTTTACAAATTAAAGGTTTGTGGCAATCCTGCATTATTAGATGATGGTTATCATTTTTTAGCAATGAAGTATTTTTTTAATTAAGGTATGTACATTGTTTTTTTCCGACATAATACTATTGCACTCTTACTATTGACTACAGTATAGTGTAAACGTAACTTTTATATGCACTGGGAAACCAAAAAATTTGTGTGACTCACTTTATTGCAGTATTTGCTTTATTACAGTGGTCTGGAACCAAATCCACAGTATTTCTGAGGTCTACCTGCAGAGTGGAAGGAGAGTAAGTAGACTGAGGGGCAGTGGAAAATATCCAGCACAGGTGAAAGGTGTCCAAGAGATAGTTTCTGGGCTGCTGCCCTGGCAAAAGGTATAGTCAAGGAAATTAGGAGAATAATTAGTGGCAAGGCTAAAGCACCAGCCAAAAGACAGCGGTGAAGAGTGAGCCAGCCGAATCCTGAATGCCTGGTAATGGCAGTGGTGGCTTTGTGCTGGCTGCAAATCTCACATCCAAAGGGGTTAGGTTTGTTTCAAGGAGGCTAGAAGGAAGGAAGTCCCAACCAACCCAACCCCCTGGGCTGTTGACTAAGACTTTCATGATTAGATTTTATAATTGTCTGAACTTTCTTTTGATTTTGACCTCCCTGAGGGCAGAAACCTTGTCTGACTTGTCTGTGTGTACTCCCCAGTGCCTGCCATGGTACCTGGCAGAGAGCAACTGTTTGTTCAGCTTGTGAGTGTGAATGTGAAGATCCAAGCTCTGGGATTCCTTATCTGCCCTATATGGTCCTATGATCCATCGTGTGTAGGAAGAGTTCAAAACATCAAGTTGTCCACCTTAAATCTATATAATTTTTATTTGTAAACCATACCTCAACAAAGATGGGGAAAAAAAGAGTTCCCAAGAGTCACTGTCAAAGCAAAGGGTCTACATTCTTTCTTTCCCTTCAGCAGACGGAAGAATCCTTCCCACAAAGTGTACACAGTTCAAGCAGAGCCCTAGCAACCTGTCTACCTCTCATCTATTTCTCAGGGCACCTGATGGGGGGTGGGCAAGGAGTAAGAGCTTGGGGTGCAATGTTTCTTGTCTCCCGAACTGCACAGTCACCTGAGCCCTTAGGGAAAGCCACTGGACATCCTTCCAGCAGCAAGCACTACAATCTTGGCTGATTCCAGAGGGTGGGCAAAGATGTAACTCTCCATAGTTACAGCACCTAGTTCTTCAGACACATATCCAGTTTTATGGCACCAGGTCACTGGACTTCCTGAGAGTGACAAGTTTCCCTTGGTCCTGACTCCTGCAAAAAGCCAGGCAGTCTACACCAGCCTCCTATGGTATGTTCCAATTGTCTCCCTAAGGAATCCCCTCCCAGTCCTTCTTTTCCTGAGCAGGAGGCTAGGGCCCAAGCACAAATTGCCTCTGCGAAGTTCTTCAGTGTGTCTGGAATCCCAGATTAAAAACATTCATTGTACTTCTACCCTGAGCTTAGTATGATGAGGGTCATGAAGGGACCTTAAAAATAATGTATTACCTCAAAAGGATTATAGTCCAGCAGGAAAGGTTAAACAAAGTTTAAGTGGATTCCCAGCAGAAAAGGACTCCTGGGGATACCTCAGAAGAGAGCCATCCCTTGCTGATAGGGATGAGTCATAATGAGGTAAAGAGGTTGATGTGGGCAGGTGAGGAAGGGATGGAGAAGGGGGTACTTAAGCCACACCTTACCTATGAGCAGACTCTCATCACCTGGGATGGCTACATCTTTTAAGTTATAACCAATGTGTCAGACCTTCCCCATTCCCTGCCTGCTGCGCCTTCTCCTACTTGTGATTGCTGGAAAATTTTTAAGAAAAAGAAGATGTTCTAAAGATGCTGGTTAAATATCAATAGCTCTGTCTCTGGTTCTCCATTTGAAGCCTTCTTAATTAAGGCACCACTGCCTGGACATAAATGCATTTATGTCTATTAATTTTTGCTCCACTTAGCAGAGTGGTCACTTAATTAAATGTCTTCAGTTGTTTTACTGGAAAAAACATAACCCATCCTCCCCCCCACAAGGCATTCGTCCTTCCCACTTAGCTCCTCTGTTGTGCTGTGAATTTAAACATACTATTTGTTGCTTTCCACTCAGTTCATTTGTAATCCCAATGCCACTGCATTTGTAGGAACTGATATTAAAAAGTAATATCTGAGACTAAAGTCGCTAGATTGTTTAGTAGATTTTTAAATTGAAACCAAAATTATACAGATTTTTCATTCTGATAATTCTACTAATTCACTAATTCTTTAATCTTTACAGGTCATTGAACAGTTCTACATTAATGAGATGTAGTTAAGGACAAATTTTACACTTTTTCCTTTTTTTTTTCTTGAAAAATGTTTCCTATCATTTGTAAATTAGAAAGAACTTGTTCCATTTATGGTCCATTTATTTAAAATAATCGAATGCATGGGATCTGGCTGAACACTGTGTGTAATGATGCTTTTAAACAAATTACCATTTATTTATAAGCAAGAAATAGACTTTTAAAAAGCACCCAGACTTGGTTACATTATTAATGATGTTCTCCAAGCCCAACAGCTCTAGGGTGTGTGTCTGTGTCTGTCTGTGTGTGTGTGTGTGCGCGCGTGTGTATATATGTGCATAGGCACACACACAGATGTGGATTTTATTCCAGTGAGAAGGTTGAGGACCTGGGAGTAAAACCGAAAAAAAAAAGCTTCTAGAAAAGCAGCATGTTTTTCCTTTTTCAGAAACTTGCAAATGTTACTGAAATTCACCATGATGAGCTGTTCATTCCAAAATCTTCACTGTAAATGTGTGGCTCTCATCACAAGCACCCAAAGAGAAAATCAACCCTAACCTTACTTGTTCAATGTGCCAAGGTTATGGAACAAACAGAAAAAGTCCTTCATCCCATTTAAGACAGACGCATGTATAAGTATGCAAAGCCCACCTCTTCCACCAGTGGCCCAACAGTTCCTACTTAGAGAATAATTGCATTTTTATAAAATGCTGTGGAGTTAATTGCTTGGATTCAAGTATTGTATATCACTATTTTTCCTTGCCACACGCTACTGCAAGGAGGAAAATGTTTATCCCGTTAAGTGATAGTTAAAGAGCTTGCATTGAAGAGAACCAGGGGAGATGGCTGACTATGCTAAGAATTAATGGGGAGAGATTATTCTGGCTTCATCAGCTTTGGCCCTATCCATTCATAAGACTATCTCCATTCCCTTTCTATCTTTTTTCTTCTATACAGACCAAATAAAGAATATATAAATAATAAGTAGTGTCTGGGACTTCCAATATTTAATCCCAGCCCCAGCCCCGCAACTGCCAACAAGTGTACAATCCCTAGAGAGCATTTGTCAGCTCCAGCAAAATCAACTGAAACAGCCCTGTTCACCGGGCTATTTTTTCTTTGAGAAGGGAGTCTACAAGCCTGAAGGAATTAAGGGAAGATAAAGGAGAAAGGATGCAAAGGGAAGGAAGAAGGTGGAAGAAAAAATATGAATCTAAGATATCAGAGGTATCAAAGCTGCTAAGCAGAGTAAGATATTAAAAGTTTCCAGGGCTTCCCTGGTGGCGCAGTGGTTGAGAGTCCGCCTGCCGATGGAGGGGACG
>NW_006773945.1:537612-541983 GCF_000442215.2 Lipotes vexillifer | reverse complement strand
CAAAAAAAAAAAAAAAAAAAAGTTTCCAGGCCTGAGAGAATATGTGGATAGGACTACTTTATGCCAGTGATTTTTTGAGAAATCATGAAAAAAAATTAAGGAAAGGTGCTTAAAGACAAGATGAATGCATGTAAAGATAACTCTTGTATTGCTAGCACCAAGAACTGTGTCTGACATATAATGGCCACTCAATAAATATTTGTTAAATATTAATAAATGAATGATGAATGATGTGTTGGTTTTCCAAAAAAGGCAGAGGTAGATCTCGACTCTGAAGCTAGTTTCTTCAACCACTAACAAAACAATAATTATTAAATCAGTGGTTTTGAAAGCTTAGAAAATAAGCAATAATGGCCAGGTCCCATTAGGACAAATCTTGCCAAACAAATCTAATGGCCATTTTTTCCACTGAGTTATCAGTAGACAGCTATATCTTATTTTCAGTCAGGTGTTTGACAAACTATATTGTGATATGTCTGCAATCAGGAAAATGTGGGAATTTGCTGAACATCTATATTATAAGTGATAATGACTAATAGACAAAAAAAAATCTCTAGTGGAATCCTATAGGTCCATTGACTATTTGCTGTACCAATAACTGAAGATAATAGAAGACAGTATTTGTAATTGGGACCATGATAAGAAATTCTGGAGTTTATGGTCATATTTAGTAATAGGGTTCTGTCCTCAGCCCTAACCTATTTAATCTTTTTCTCATAATCTTATATAGATGTATCTAACATGCCAATCAAAATATGTAAATGACAAAAAGTTGGGAGAGTAGTCAGATAACTGAATAAAATATAGGCAACTATCAACCTGACAAGGATAAATATAATGTTTTCAATAGGTTCAAAAAGTCAGCTTCTCATAAATAGACATGGAGAATACCTAGCTAAATAGCAGCAGTCACTGGGGATAAAAACATAAGCTTAAGCTGTTTTAATTTTACAAGTTTGATATGCAAAAAGTATATAATGTGATCATCAAGTAACCCAAGGTTGTTGGTATTTGTATCAATAGAAACTAGCATTGACAGGTGGCAATTGGCTGAGAAAACAGGAAGGGGATGTGATATAACAGGGAGAAGACAAGCTTTTGGCAGGATATGGCTGCTGTCTTTAAGTATCTGAAAGGCTGTATTTCGGAAAAGAAAAAAAAAATCATGTTTTTTGCTGTCCCACAGGAAAATGTTCCAATTTGAACTGTCTAGGAATGGAATAGAATCCTTTGTGAAAATCAATGATCCCTTCCTTGGAGGGAGCCCAATGTCCTTTGTCAGAGCCGTTAAGAAGATAACCTAGCAGAGAGGTTATACTTGGTTGCTAAGATTCATAAAATTCTGAGATTCCTTGATTCTCTGACCCATTTCAAGATGGATCAAAGCATAGACCAGTGGCACATAGACTTGGAAGCTGTGTGTTTATGTGTGCTATTAAAATAAACAAAAAATTAAGTTAGAGGCACTAACACCAAGCTATCAACTTTCTATTTTTTCAACTTAGTATATTAATATTTAATAATAAAAATAAACATCCAAATACCACATCCATCATTTCACAGAAAATCATTTTAAACACTAAAATCTAAGATGAACAAAATCTCAGTAAAAGGATAATTTTTTTTATATTAAATAAGCTTTGGATCATGAAGACCACTCTATTTTCCCTACTCCTCTCATTTTTCCACAGATGAGTAAAAATTCCTTCAGAGCCAACACCAGCATTTGAAAACCACTGAGACAGGCAACATTAGTCAGGGTACTAAGGCCATTTGGCAGTGTCAGTCATGGAGCTAGGATAAAAATGTCAGGTCATCCAGAAAGGATAAGTGTGGTTTTAACTGCTGCTTCCTGGTTCATAGATGGTCACATTTTTGCTGTATCTTCACAGGGCAGAAGGGGCAAGGGAACTCTCTGGGGTCTCTTTTATAAGGGTGCTAATCCCATTTATAAGGGCTCTGTCCTCAAGGCCTGATCACCTCCCACATGTCCCACCTCCTAACACCATCAAAATGTGGGTTAGGATTTCAATATATGAATTTTTAGAAGATACAAATATTCAGCCTATAGCAGCCTAAAAGGGAAATTTCATCATTCCTGTTCATATTTTTCAAAATTTTCCTAGTATCTTCCTACATATAATCTTCCATGTGAATTGTAAAATAACTTAGTCTAAGTTTCAGAAAGAAAACTCTCTCTTTAGTGTTTTTTTATTTGAACTGTTTAAATTTGCAGATTAAACTGGAAAGAATTGATGTCATTTCCTATTAAATCTTCTCGTCCAGGAACATGACTACTGTTCCATTTCCATTTATTTGAGACTTCTTTTATGTTCCTCAGTAAAGTTTTATAAATTTATTCAAATACAAGGTGTGCAAAATTACTCTTGTTAGTATTATTTCTAGTCCTTTAAAGTTTTTCTTGCTCTTACAAATGGTACCTGTCTCACTACATTTTTTTCTGATACATATGAAATCTATTTTTAAATATTATTTTATAAATGAACTTTGTATTATAAATGAATCTTTGTATTTGAGTGGTGTTTTTAGTTGGTTCACTTGGATTTTCCCAAAAATCTTTATGTCTATTCTTTGCTAATATTTATACCTTTTTTCTTATTGCATCAGCTAGAACTTCTCAAACAATGTGAAATAACAGTGATGACAGTGGGCATTTTTTTAATACCCCTTATTTATCAGGATAACTGCAATGTTTCTCAACCAAAGGGACCTAGCCATTAGGGGGCTGTGTAATAAACTCTTGGTACAAGGGACACGGAAGTAGAGCTATCACACTCCTCTCCCTGTGAGATTTTGATAAGTTGTTCTTGAAGTGCTGTCAGTCGCAATTTAGAATCATTGCAGAGTGATGTAACATCAGCAAAATTTGTTGTATCATTCAAGTACATCTGAGTGCAAAAAAAAGTTAAAAAAATGAGAAACCTGTGTTTTAGTACTTCACTACCTGTTTGATGTTTGCTATCCATTTAGGGTAAATATTCAATAGGATTGTATCATATACCTACATTACTTACAGGAGTTTTTGTTTGTTTTTTCCATCTGAAATAGATACGGACTTTCTTGAAATGCGTTTTGGAAATCTGATATGGTTACATGATGCATTTTCAAATGCTTAAAGAACAGGTTCTTACAGTGAGGTAGTGGTAATATCTTCACTACACTGTTGCTCACAATTTGCCAACATATTGTCTAGGACTTTTTCAGCTCTATTCATCTTTATACCCTTAGTATTTCATGTATCCTATGCTTTAGTCAAACTGATGTATATGCTCTCAATGTGCTTTCCGATTTCTGTGCCTTGACTTTCCTTTCCTTTATTTACTTCATTCTTCATTTCTATGTGCTCAAACCCAAATCAAACACAGCATCTTCCAGGACAGTCTCCCTGAAAACGTCACATTACATGCTTCTTTCCCCTTCTACACTTAAATTTAACTTGTTTCTGCACCTTTCTAATGACACTTATTTCTATGTGTCATAGTTGTTGATTTAGCTTATCCCTTCTCCTAGTTGGTGAACTTCTTGAAGGATCTATGTCCGACTCACCTTTATTTCCGTTTAGTGTTTTAGGATGGCGCTGAGTATATACAATGTGAGAACATCCCAGCTCTGCCTCTTTCCAGCCACATGACCTTCCATGTGAATTGTAAAATAACTTAGTCTAAGTTTCAGAAAGAAAACTCTCTCTTTAGTGTTTTTTTATTTGAACTGTTTCAATTTGGGTAAGTTGGGTAAGTTACTTAACTTTTCACACCCTCAATTTTTTCTCCAATGTGGAATATCAATAGTGAGGTAATGTATGTAAAGCACTTAGAATAATTCCTAGCATAACTTTAGTCCTCAATATCCTCTATTTATTATAACCTATTAGAAATAAGCTTAAGGGGGCTTCCCTGGTGGCGCAGTGGTTGGGAGTCCGCCTGCTGATGCAGGGGACACAGGTTTGTGCCCCGGTCTGGGAAGATCCCACATGCCGCGGAGCGGCTGGGCCCATGAGCCATGGCCGCTGAGCCTGCGTGTCCGGAGGCTGTGCTCCGTAACGGGAGAGGCCACAACAGTGAGAGGCCTGCGTACCGCAAAAAATAAATAAAAAAAAAAAAGAAATAAGCTTAAGGAATGCAGGTGTTTCCTCTGTTTTGTCATTTGCTGATTCTTAACACCTAGTACAGTTCTTAGTACATAGCAGGCATTCAATTAATTTTTATTTAGTAAAGGTTAAGTGAGTAAATAGATGTATGGATGATAAAATTGTCCTCTGCAAGTCTGAATTCTCATACTGGTTTAACTTCCCTGTTATTTTACCCAGAGAAAGTAGACGCCATGTCACAGAAACCACAAAAACTCGGTAAT
>NW_006773945.1:530624-537602 GCF_000442215.2 Lipotes vexillifer | reverse complement strand
CTTTCCCTGGAAGTTATATACTAGCCCTAAGATAAACATGCAGCTGAGACAGAAGAAAAGGAGTTCGGGAACCTCTGATAGCCTACTGAGCAAAACTGGGATCTGACTTCCAGCAGACAAATACAGTATTCTATGCCAATCAATATCTTTGTGGTTACAATGAATAAACCTCTTTATTTTTGAAGTGTTAGATAGTTCAGGGTATTTTTCTGCTTTCTCTAAATGCATGAAGGATAAAACTTATGTGGCAAAGAAGGGAGGGAGAAGCCAAGTGCTAGAACAGAACATAATCCATTAGTAGCAAGGCAGTGGTTAAGACAAGAAGACTCTGAACAAAGACCTCTTTACTAACCTGTGAATAGCTATACCATGAGCTACTTCAGGAGGCTATCACATAAAACTGCTACAAAAATGCTTAATTTTGTTCTGTTTTCTTTTACTGTTTCTATATTCCACTTTAGTATTAAAAAGACTAGTCTCGGGACTTCCCTGGCAGTCCAGTGGTTAAGAATCTGTGCTTCCAATGCAGGGGACTCAGGTTCGAATCCTGGTTGGGCAACTAAAATCCCACATGCCACGTGGTGTGGCAAAAAAAAAAAAAAAAAAGGCTACTCTCTGAAATCACACCACCCTGAGAATGAATTACATATAATCTTAGAAAAGTAACTTCAACCCTCTGAGCCTCAGTTTCCTTATCCCTAAATACCTACCTCACAGAAATACTGAAATGACTAAATGAGATAATGTGTATTCCTGGCCCAGATCTGGACATATAACAGATGCTTGCTAAATGTTAATGCCTTTCTCCCTTCTACCACCGTCACTTTTACCATAATTAGGGGTAACATATGTCTGTATTTCAGAAATATCCTCTTTATTATTGTCATCATTACATTCAAAAGCTGAAAGATTATTCTAGTTCAAAGTATTAGATATCAGTTTCAGCCATGGAGTACAAAACGTAGCATTTACCAAAAATTCTGGCTGTAAATTTTGGGCTTATAAAAGAAATGGTTGATTTGTATTGCTCATTGATTTTTTTATTGAAGTATAGTTGATTCACAATGTTTTATTTATTTCTGCTGTACAGCAAAGTGATTCAGTTATACACACATATACCTTATTTTTTTATACTCTTTTCCATTATGGTTTCTCACAGGATATTGAATATAGTACCCTGTGCAATACAGTAGGACCTTGTTGTTGATCATTGATTATTTTGTTCCTAGATGGTAAACGTGAGAAGTTTTCAAAGACCCCTGTTTTTTTTTAAGTTGAGCAAATTGGTAAAGATCAATTTTGCTTTTCAGTCAATACAGAATATTCTGAAAGAAACAAATGTTAAAACACAACATATCAAAAATCTGTGGGATGCTGCTAAAACAAGAGTCAGAGGAAAATGTATAATATTAAATGCTTAAATTAGAAAATAAGAGTATCAAATTAATAATCTAAGATTCTACCTTAATAAACTAGAAAAAGAAGAGAAAGTCAAACTCAAAGTAAGCAGAGGAAGAAAATAATAAATGTAACAGTAGAAATCATAAACTAAAACAAGGGGGATGGGAACTTCCCCTGTGGTCCAGTGGTTAAGACTCTGCCATCCCACTGCAGTGGGTGGGGGTTCAATCCCTGGTCGGGGAACTAAGATACCACATGCCACGTGGCACAGCCAAAAAACAAAAAAAAAACACAAAAAAAAACAAGGGGGAAAATAGAGAAAATAAAATCAAGGGCTGGCTCTTTGAAAAGATCAATTAAACTGATAAATCCCTAGCCAGACAATCCAGAAATAAAGAGAGAAGACAAATAGGCCTACAACAGAAATGAAAGACAGAATATATCTACACATTCTTCAAACATAATGAATATAAGAAAGTATTATGAACAAATTCTATATATCTTAGATGAAAGGAAAAATTCCATGAAAGATATTTTTTAAAAGCTCATTCAAGAAGAAATAGATAATCTGAATAGCTCTATACCTATTAAACTTAGAGGGTTCTGTCAAATAGGTAAGGAAGAAATAATGCCAAGTCTACACAAACTCTTTCAGAAAATAGAAGGGCAAATACATCCAGGATTATTTTAGGAGGCCAATGTTACCTGAAAACAAAACCTACCAAAGAAATTACAAGAAAAAATACCACAGATTCATATTCTTCATAAACATAGACACAAAAATCCTTTAAAAAAATGTTAGCAACCACTTTAGTTCAACATTGTACTGGAGGTTCTAGCTAATCCAATAAGACAAGAAAAGGAAATAAAAGGTATACAGATTGGGAAGGAAAACAGAAAACTGTGTTTGTTCACAGATGACATGATCATCTATGTAGAAAACCTGAAAGAACTGACAAAACAAAACAAAACCAAAAAACAGAAGCTCCTGGAACTAATAAGTGATTAAAGCAAGGTTGCAGTATACAAAGTTAATATACAAAAGTAAATCATTTTCCTATATACCAGCAACAAGCAAGTGGAATTTGAAATTATAAAAAAGAATAACACATTAGCAACCCCAAAATGAAAACTTAGGTATAAATCTAACAAAACATATATAAGATGTATATGAGGGAAACTACAAAACTCTGATGAATAAAATCGAAGAACTAAATAGTTATTTCATGTTTATGGAGAAGAAGCCTCAATATTGTCAAGATGTCAGTTCTTCCAAACTTGATCTATAGATTCAATGCAATCCCAGGCAAATCCCAGCAAGTTATTTTATGGATATAAGCAAAATGATTCTAAAGTTCCTATGGAGAGTCAAAATACCCAGAATAGCCAACAAAATACTGAATAATGTTAGAAGACTGACACTACCTAAAACTATAGTAATCAAGACAGTGTGGTATTGTTGAAAGAACAGACAAATAGCTCAATGGAATATAACAGGGATCCCAAAAATACACCCACATAAATATAATTAAGTGATCTTTGACAAAGAAGCAAAAGCAATGCAATGGAGAAACAATAGTCTTTTCAACAAATGGTGCTAGAACTGGACATCCACAGGCAAAAAAATAAAAAACGAATTTGGACATAGACCTTGCACCCTTCACAAAAATTAACTGAAAATGAATCATAAACCTAAATAGAAAACACAAAACTATAAAACTCTTAGAATATAACATTGGGGGAAATCCTAGATGACCTTGGGTATGGTGATGACTTTTTAAATACAACACAAAAGCCATGATCCATGAAAGAAATAATTGATAAACTGGGCTTCATTAAAAATTATAAACTTCTGCTCTGTAAAAGACAAGGCCAAGAAAATGAGAAGACAAGCAACAGACTGGGAGAAAATATTTGCAAAAGACAGTTGGTAAAGAATTGTTACCCAAAATATGCAAAGAACTCTTAAAACTCAATAGTAAGAAAACAAACAACTTGATTTTTAAAATGGGCCAAAGACCTTAACAGACACCTACCAAATAAGATCAACAGATGGAAAATACGCATATGAAAAGATGCTCTGCATCATATATCATCAAGGAAATGCAAATTAAAAACAACAATAATATACTACTACACACCTATTAGAATGGCCAATATCTTGAAACACTGACAACATCAAATGCTGGCTAGAATGTGGGGCAACAGGAACTCTCATACACTCCTGGTGGGAATGCAAAATGATATTGCCACTTTGATGGTTTCTTACAAAACTAAATATACTCTCATCATATGATCTAGCAATCAAACTTGATATTTACCCAAGGGAGTTGAAAACTTATGTCCACACAAAACACTGGACGTTGATGTTTATACAAGTTTTTTTCATAATTGCCAAAAGCTGGAAGCAACCAAGATGTTCTTCATTAGGTAAATGAATAAATAAACTGTGGTACATCCAGACAATAACATATTATTCAGCACCAAAAAGAAATGAGTTATCAAGTCATGAAAATACATGCAGGAACCTTAAATGCTTACTACTAAATGAAAGGAGCCAATCTCAAAATGCTATACACTGTATAATTCCAACTATATGACATTCCAAAACAGGCAAAACTACGGAGACAGTAAAGAGATCAGTGGTTGTCATGAGCTGGAGCCAAGGGCAGGGGGTTGGAGGGGGGGATGAATAGGTAACACACAGAGGGTTTACAGGGCACTGAAAATACTCTGTATGATAGCATAATGATGGATATATATCAGTACACATTTGTCCAAACCCATAATATGTACAATACCAAGAATGAAACCTAAGGTAAACTAGGGACTTTAGGTGGTTACCACGTGTCAATCTGGATTCATCAACTGTAACAAATGCACCACTCTGATGAGGGATGTTGATAATGGGGAAGGCTGTGCATGTTTAGGGTAAGGGGTATATGGGAAATCTGTATCTTCCCCTCAACTTTGGTATGAACCTTAAATTGCTTAAAAAAATAAAATCTTAATTTTAAAAAGTCAGCAAATCAGATACAGCAATATTTAAAAAGAATAATCCATCATGTTCAAGTGGGATATTTCCCAAACTGTAATATTGGTTTAACATCTGAAAATTAATCAATATAATCCATATTAACACACAAAAACAGAACCATATTATAAATTCAATAGGTGCCTAGAAAGATTTGACCAGATTCAATACCCATTTATGATTTTTTTTAAATACCCTCAGTGTCTTAGACCATTTGAACTGCTATAACAGAATACCATAGACTAGGTGGCTTAAACAACAAACATTTATTTCTCATAGTTCTGGAGGCTGGGAAGTCCAAGATCAAGGCACGAGTAGATTTAGCATCTGCTGAGGGTTTCCTGGTTCATAGGTGACCTTCTTCTCCCTGTGTTTTAATATGGTGAAAGGGGAAAGGCAGCTCTCTGGGGTCTCATTTATAAGGGCACTAATCCCATCTATGAGGGATCTGCCCTCATGATTTAATCACTTCCCAAAGGCCCCATCTCCTAATACCACTGCGTTAGGGGTTAGGATTCCAACATATGAATGGGTGGGGGGAGGATGTAAACATTTGATCCATTATACTCAGCAAACTAGACAAAAGGGAGGCTCAGTGGAAATACCCAGAGCTAGCATAGGATTCAATGGAAAAAACTAAACACATTCCCCACATATCAGGAATAAGGCAATGACATCTGTTTGTATATTTCTGTTCTAAATTTTCCTGGAGTTCCTAGCCAGCACAAAGGAAAACAAATAAAATTCATACAGATTTAAAAGAAAGAAGTAAAACTGTCTTTGTAAGATGACATGATTACCTATGTAGATAATCCCAAGGAATCTACCCAAAACTGTCACTAAAAATAATACGTGAGCTTATCAAAGTTGCAGGATACAGGGCCAATATACAAAAATCAATTGTTTTTCTATACACTAGAAATGAATAATTGGGAATTGAAATGAAAAGAAATATAATACAATAACAACAAAAAGATGAAAATTTATAGGTAAATTTAACAAAATATGTTTAATATATCTATGTAGAGAAAACTGTAAAACATTAGAGAAGAAGACCAAACTAGATGACAAATTATGTCATATTCATTGATCAGAAGAATCAATAGTGTTAAAATATAAATTCTCCCCAAATTTATCTATATACTCAAAGCAGTTCCAGTAAAATCTGAAGTTTTTTTTAACACAAATCTAGGCAAGCTGATTCTAAAATCAGCTTGATTTTATATATGAAAATGCAAAGGACCCAAATTAGCCAAAACTATTTTGAAAAAGAAAAAAATTGTAGGACCTACAATCCCTGATTTCAAAACTTATTATAAAATTATAGTAATCAGGACATTGTTTCAATGGCATAAGAATAGGCACATAAATCAGTGGAATAGAATAGAGCGTCCAGAAAGAGCTCACATATATCCTCAGTTCATTTCTGACAAAGATGTGAAAGTATTGCAATGGAGAAAAATAGCCTTTTTCACTGGTGGAACAACTGGGTTTCCCCATGTGAAGAAGAAGGTGGAGGAGGATGGTGGGGAGGGATGGGGGAGGGAGGAGGGTGGGGAGGTGAGGGAAGGAAAAGCAGAAAATAACCTCAACCCATACCTCATGTCATACACACAAAAAATTGACACAAACTGGATCACAGGTCTAAACATCAAAAGCTAAAACTATAAAACTTCTAAAAGAAAACACAGCAGAAAAATCTCTGTGACCTTGGGGTAGGCAAATATTTCTTAGAACATAAAGAGCACAAAACATAAAATAAAAAACCCAATAAACTCTACTTCATCTACATTTAAAACTTAAAATTTTTGGTTGTTTGAGAGGCACTGTAAAGAAAATAAAAAGGCAATTCACAGACTGGGAGAAAACATTTGCAAATCACATGACTGATAAAGGACTTATATCATAATATACAAAGAACTCTCAGAACTTTTAATAAGAATGAAACAACCAGTAAAATAATGGACAAAATATTTGAACAGACACTTTACCAGAGAAGATATATGAATGGCAAATAAGCACATGAAAAGATGCTCAACATAATTAGTCATTAGGGAAATGCAAAGTAAAAGCATGAAATACCAACACCCACTAGTATGACTCAAATTAGAAAGACATACAAAGTGTTAGGATATAGAACAACTAGAAATCTCACATATAGCTGGTGGGAAAGCAAAAAGATGCAGTCACTTTGCAAAAGAGTTCAGCAGTTTAAGTATACACTTACTACGTGACCCAGCAATACTACCCTTTGTATTTTCCTATGAGAAATGAAAATATATGTCCACACAAAGACTTGTACAGGGCTTCCCTGGTGGCGCAGTGGTTGGGAGTCTGCCTGCCGAGGCAGGGGACACGGGTTCGTGCCCCGGTCCAGGAAGATCCCACGTGCCGCAGAGCGGCTAGGCCTGTGAGCCATGGCCGCTGAGCCTGTGCGTCCAGAGCCTGTGCTCCGCAATGGCAGAGACCACAACAGTGAGAGGCCCGCGTACCGCAAAAAAAAAAAAAATGAGGAGCCGGAGGTTACTTTCTAAAAATGAAAA